>NC_136499.1:72399908-72432408 GCF_053919585.1 Euprymna scolopes | reverse complement strand
GTCCCTAAATGCCAGAAAGCTTTCTAATCTAATAGTCTCTTTGTCGAACAGTTAGACTTGGAATTCCTTTCCTGCTACCTGCTCTCCTGACTGTACTGATATGCAGAAGTTTAAATGTTATGTAAACAAACATCTTGTTAATCCTTCCAAGGTATTGTCCCAAATAATAGCCCCTTATGTCCAAGTGACAATATGCCTTGTTAGGGGTGAACATGAATAATATATATATATATATATATATATATATATATATATATATATATATATATATATATATATATATATATATATATAAAACCATGGTAGGTGGATTAAACCGGTTCCTTTTGAAGGAAGAAGTATCATGGGAATATCAAATTCACAAGCGGTCCCCAGTCACATGTATAACCTGGTTAGGGTAGATGATGTTAGGTTTTTGCAGGGGGATGTCGAGATCCTCCTACATACAGAGCTTGGAATTCCTAAATGGTCATCCATTTAGTACTGACCAGACTTGACATTTCTTAACTTCAATGATTTAACGAGAATCAGTGTGTATATACATGGATATGAAAAATACTTATTTATTCACAAAAATTTATTATTAAACACCAATAAGTTGAGCAAGTTGAGAGAAAATAAATTGAAGATTCCAATTTAGTCATTGTTGCGAGGTTCTCTCCCCTTAGGAGATTGGAATGCTGTGTGAATCTCATTACTTTGTTTACATTTAAAATGCGAGATATATTTCTCTTGCATTTGACAGTATTATTTAAGCATTGTGGTGAGACAAGACCAATGAAATAATATGTAGGCAACAGAAGCAACTGTTACATTCCAGTGAGTAGGCAGCAAATCTAATCCAAGTTGCTCATATACTCCAGTTGGAACATTGTTAACCTCCGTAAATGCAACTTAACAAGTTATAAGCAATAACATGTAGAAAACAAAGCTCGTGAGAATTTTTATATTCCAATCGAAATGTTTGAAAGAATCTGATCATTTATTTGCAGAAAATGAATGTTGTACTCTCTCCAGAAAGCTTCAACATGTGACTGAGAACAAAACTTTCGCCTGGGAGGGGTGGGGGCGGGGGAGTATTTTTTATTTAGTCAACACATGGATCACAGTAAGTCAAGTGCGATAACCATTAGATTGTCATTGACAGTAAGTCAAGTATGATAACCATTAGACCAACTTGACATGATATTTAAAAAGTGTTTTCAAACCTACTTATTCTTAACATAATAAATATATCATGCAGACGATTCATGCATGAGCAGTCGTAAAACAGTTGACAAACAGTTAAAAGTCTGATGACCTCCCAAGTAACAAGTTTTCAATTTTGACACCTTAGCAACCCTTTTTTTCTGGATTAAAATTAAATTAAAATTCAATTAAAAAGTTTTCCACATTAATTAATTAATATACCCTATATGCCAGATTTCAAGTCTGCAGATCAAAATTCATAGAGTACATAGGTTGAGAGTTGTCTTCACACACACACACACACACACACACACACACACACACATTCTCACTTTTATAGATATAATAGATATATTCATTTAAAAAACGAAAATATGACAGAAAGCATATTAACATGAGCACATTTAATTTTTGCCTTCATTTTAGAGGTTTTCTGATACTGGAGAAGCCTCTATTCTAATGATTTCTACCCTTAAACTACTAGACTTTGGAATTCTCTCCCTGCCTGCTGTAATATGCCGAAATTAATATATAATGTGAACAGACACCTCGTTGCAGCACTCCCTAACTAGAATGCCCTATAAGCATGGTCACTAATTAAGAGTAGCAGTTTCAGTGGCAGTTTAACTTGTGTGGAGTGAATATATATATATATATATATATATATATATATATATATATATATATATATATATATATATATATATATATATATATATTGAAGAACTTTAGTTCTGAGGCTGAGTTATGTCAGAAAAAAAAATCTATTTTAATTCTTTACATTAGCCGTAATTAAGTTAATTTTCATTTAGCTATCTATTTCTCTCTCTCTCTCTCTCTCTCTCTCTCTCTCTCTTTCTCTCTCTCTCTCTCTCTCACACACACACACACACACACACTGTATTTTAAATTTCTGTAAGCATTTAGAAAAAGAATTACTATTTTTTAGCTAATTTACATGATGCGTACATATGCACCATAAACACACATGTAAATTAGATAGTAAAACAATAAGTTTCTTTGTTTCCATATTCTCTCTAAGCATAATATAGAAGTGAACAGACTTATTATTTTTAGTTATGCAAAAAGAATTTCTTAACCGATATATCAAAGTTTATGAATTTTCAAATACAATTAAAGTCGAATATCAATAGTGGTGGTCAGCTAATGAGTGACATGTCTTTCTTATAATCTCTATAAACAGACGATATACATAGTTTTATTCCTCTTAGCAGTTTGATCTCTTCTTATATATGATAATCTCTGTTCATATGAAATTGAGTATGTGCATATGTTTATATATTTTTATGTTCACCCTTAAACTAAACCGATCATTATGAGTTTTGGAACACAGTCGTAAGTTTAGGTCATGTGGACTATATTTAATTTAATTTAGTTTTATGCAAAAGTGGCAAAAATGAGGTGGAAGACCTTCTTGTAAATTCAGATGCCTCAGATTGTTATGAACCTTAAACTTGAGGAGACGTCAATTAATAAATATTCCTCGGATTTCAGATTCTTTTCTTACGCTTAATTCTTCAATTTGAGATCGATATCAAAATTATGCAATGGATTTTGATCAAAATTAGAATAAGGAGTCTAGATATATGGTTTAGTAGCATTATATCTTGGTTTTAATCTTCACAAGAGGACATAAAAGTAGTGCAACACTGTCCCATTCAAAGGAACTTTTTACTCATCCTGGGACGGTTATTCTTCTCATTTTATATACAAGCCAATAAATTGGATATCGGAAATATTTGTAAATCAGGAATTGTTAATAAAAATTAAATATTCTTTGGTGTATTTTCATGAAACACATTAAAACCTTTAAAATTATGATTAAAAATTCAAGCGCTGAAGAATAATTTAATGAAAAAAAAAATGTATAAGTATTGTCTCTGTCCCGACCAATCGATTCTCTTCAAAATGAACGAAAGCTTTTCCTATTTTCAGTTTCTGCAAAGCTGCTGCACACTTAGCAAAGGGATACAACTCTCTTTAACTTACAGCAAAGTTTTCTCCCTTGCATAAGAATTTGAACATTTTTTTCAACGTGCATTCATTTTATTTTACGATATTTCTGAAATATTCCTTTTACTATTTTATTATTCGAACGCTTTTCTTCATTTTTCTTGTTCCTATGCTCAGAAAGTTTTAGTTATTACGTATCCAACATGATTATTATTATTTCGGATTTAATATCCCGGGCCCCTCTCCCCAAATCAGCAAAGATTAGACCATTCCTATAATGATCCACTCCAGTCCCTATTAATTTTGCAGTGGGAGTTCAGTTCTGTGTAGTTCTAGGAAGTCCACCCTCCCAGCTTTTGCCTTCTCTTTTTAAGAAGGGGTTAGTTTATTGCTAATCGTCTGAGGTGCCATCATCGGGGAATGCCGATCGAGCTGCCCAGGCACCTTTTGCAGGTCAGAATACCCCCCTCCTCAGGGGCGCTGACTTCTCAATCCCACTTTCTGACCTTGGAGTCTAAGGTCTTGCAGTGAGGGAGAACTAAACACCCCACCTCCTATCTAGTATGATTGATTATTTACCTATACTCATATTGTATCTTCTACGCTTATATAAGTAACAATATGTATTGATTGCAATTCTTTTTAATTGCATTTCTGGATTTGAAATTATTAGCGAAAAATCAATGGTAAACTGATGTTGCAAAATCACAAACTGATTTGCAGCAGTTATCAAAAGAGCCATTATGATTTAAAAAAAAAAAAAAAAAAGCGTTAAAGTTAAGATTGTCTGCCTTTTTTTAGATCCGTTTTTTGCTACCATTTGGTTGGATAATTAGACATGGTAAAGTAAATAAGAAAACCATTCTTGTCAGGGAAGGAGCTTGCATGTTATCTGAGAGGAAGATAATCATTAATCAGAAGGGACTATATCTTGCTTGTTACCATCGTCCTGTGTCCAAAGTAGGAAATGGAAGTCTGTAATATTACACACATTTACACACGTAGGGACTCAACACGTTGTAAACTCTATTATAAGGAATATAAGAAAGGAATAGAAGAGAAATTCAACTTGCTGTTTAAGGTTTTAACAAAAGATCTTTATTCCTCCTTCTCTGGTCACGCATGACTTCTCGTCTCTGTTGTGACGTCACGCACGTGTTTCTAATGTGATCATCAATCTGTGCACATATTCTTTTTATAATCTTTTTCCTTTTTTTCTTGCTGTAACATCATCGCACACACGGCTTGGTCATTTGCATGTCCGTGCTCTTTTACACGTCAAAAAGAGCAGACAATCTTGACTATAAGCAAAAACGTCTATTTCTTGAATGAATAACACAGGTTTTAATTTTCTCGAAAAAGTGAAGAAAAAATTTTAGTAGGATTGAAGATAAGAAAAGAAGTCTCGTGCAGAATTTGAACCAGATGTAATTAAGTGGCCGCTCGACTTTGCTCGGAACATGACGTCAACTGCCGGCTTTCACTGAACGTCGCAAATTATCAAATAATAACCACGCTACTCAAATAAAATACTGAAGAAACATTTAAATATAATAAAATCACCAGAAAAAAAATTTAACAAAAATAAAAAAAGAAACAAAGAATTCTGTTTTATTCTTGTAATAAGTGAAAAAAGTAAACAAACAATTTGTTCTTTTTTTTTGCAACCATTTTTTTTTGTTGTTGTCAACCAAAATTAATAAGAAAACCATTTTTTTTTGTCAACCAAAATTAATAAGAAAACTTCTTTTTTTTTGTCAACCAAAATTAATAAGAAAACCATTTTTTTTGTTGTCAACCAAAATTAATAAGAAAACTTCTTTTTTTTGTTGTCAACCAAAATTAATAAGAAAACTTCTTTTTTTTTGTCAACCAAAATTAATAAGAAAACCATTTTTTTTTGTTGTCAACCAAAATTAATAAGAAAACCATTTTTTTTGTTGTCAACCAAAATTAATAAGAAAACTTCTTTTTTTTTTGTCAACCAAAATTAATAAGAAAACCATTTTTTTTTTGTTGTCAACCAAAATTAATAAGAAAACCATTTTTTTTGTTGTCAACCAAAATTAATAAGAAAACTTCTTTTTTTTTGTTGTCAACCAAAATTAATAAGAAAACTTCTTTTTTTTTGTTGTCAACCAAAATTAATAAGAAAACTTCTTTTTTTTTTGTCAACCAAAATTAATAAGAAAACCATTTTTTTTTGTTGTCAACCAAAATTAATAAGAAAACCATTTTTTTTGTTGTCAACCAAAATTAATAAGAAAACTTCTTTTTTTTTGTTGTCAACCAAAATTAATAAGAAAACCATTTTTTTTTTTGTTGTCAACCAAAATTAATAAGAAAACCATTTTTTTTGTTGTCAACCAAAATTAATAAGAAAACTTCTTTTTTTTTTGTCAACCAAAATTAATAAGAAAACCATTTTTTTTTTTTTGTTGTCAACCAAAATTAATAAGAAAACCATTTTTTTTTTTTGTTGCTGTTGTCAACCAAAATTAATAAGAAAACCATATTTTTTTTTGTTTTTCATATTTTATTTAAGTTTTTAAAAAAGCACTTTTTTATGTGTTTTTCACGTATTTTATTTTTTTGCATTTTTTCTTTATTTTTGTAACTAATGTAAAGTAAACTTTTGTAATTTAATTATTTTTTTTCTTTCATGAACAATTTTTTTCTGAAGGCTGTGGCTAGGCAACGTTTTATTTTTTTTATTTTTTTTTTTTTTTTTAATGAAATAAAATTAGGACAACCAGGATATTTCCTTAGGATAATGTAGACTTTTCTACACTTGCATTTTTCTTTGTAGCGATTAATCAGTTTTGTTTGGCAATATAAAGCGACATCTTCTGGCGTTTGCAACTCCAAGGTGGAGATATTCATCTTGCATAAGGTTGTTAGGAACGGCCGTTTGGGGGCGTGTTGTTTTTGTACAAAAAAAAATAGTAAAACAAAATATAACTTACTTGTTTTTTTGTTTTTCCCAAGTAAAAAACAATTTATTAAAAAGTTAAAACAGAAATTGTTACGCTAGGTCGTTGTTTCTTTTTTAGTTTAGCGTTTTTTTTTTTTCTGTTGATTTTATTATATTTAAATGTGTCCTTCAATGGTTTTTTAAGTAGTGTTTGTTACGCTTTCATAATTGGCAAAATGCCAGCGGTTGACATTATGTTCCAAGCAAAGCTGGTCGGACGTTGAGTTACGTCTGGTTCAAATTGTGCATAAGTACCGAAGTCTCATTCTAACATTTAAAAACCACTTTATTGGTTATCTTCATTAGTAAGAATATGGAACCAGATTGTACAGAGAAAGGGCTAATCATTGAAAGATTTTCTGTGTAGAGACGTTGATGATTATATAAGCCTGTTGAAAGAGAATATTGTACAAGTATGTTCATATATGTAATAGTGGTACATAGCCATGATATATCATTTGTCTTCTAGAAGTTAGTAGTAGGAGCATGCGTCCATGTATGGACAGGGCCAAAAGATTAGAGAGCCCTGCAGCAAAAAGAGAGTAGGTGTATGTACCACATGTGGAAATAGCCATGTAGGTTTAGTGTTTTCACGCCATAGTCGAAACCCAAGCACGTAGGCTGGCTAAGTTCTTGTGTGTGTCCCAAGAGAGAAGTTGGGGGTGACAGGTCCTTTCCACATGGGGTTGTTGTTCATCTATGATCTGGGAAGAAAGAGAGTGTGTTGCCGGTTTAACATTTTATAAACTCAGTCATGAGAGCTGGCTTCTGATTGGACAAGCCAGAAAGGAAATGGATTTCAAAATCTCTAGCCATGAGAAGTTGCTCCTGCCTGTGTTTGTTGCAAATCCGTCTGTGACAAAATATATTCATTTTATATATTTTTAATCTGTCAAAAGAATGTTATAGTAGTCACATCATTCAACATCATTATGAACGGGCCTTATACAAGGTACATAAAGATCCCTCAGAACAGGAAAAAGATGATTAGGAATAATTAGTGGTAGTTTTTAAACATTTTAAACATTTTCATTACACCATCATGGACATGTAGCAAATCATTATTTCACAAACAGATTCGCTGTATGCATTCAAGGGGAAATAACTCAATTGAAATTATTTAAAGTTTTAAAATAGATGTAAAAGAACACTGATTCGCCCACACAAAGAGATAGCAGAATGTTCACTGCGAGCTTCGTCTCAAAGTCATTCTATGGGGACTAATTTTTGTCTTTTTGTATATGTGTACAGTAAGCAGGCTGGGAGCATTACAATTTCGATTATAAATACTGTACGAAGGAAAAACCAAATTAGTTTAGAGAGAAAACGGTCCTCCTAATTCCATCTCGAAATGTAAAAATTATTTACTAAGAAATATGCACACTGAGAATTTACATCAACGAATAAATACCTTACCAAAGGATTTCTATTTACATAAGTAGCAATGAATTACTTTCTCTAAATCTTTCTCTTTTATTCAGATATATGGATTTATACGTAGTCGTCTACATCAAAACATTTTTAAGTCTGCTCTTTAAAAAAATATATGGATTTTAATTCTAAATTGATGAACATCAGCCATCCTAATTCTGTTAAGGATTACCAGACAAAAGAGAGATAATACTCCACACTACTAATAAAAAAAAACTACTGTGTTAAATAAAACCTTTTTTGGTATATATAAAAGCTGTGTTCAAGTTAATTGCTATTTGTTGGTGTTGTTCTTGAGTGTTGCATTTTATTTTTATTTTTAATTATAAAGGAGTCTATGATATTTGGATGAATATTTAAATGTCATCGATATACCTCCCTTTATAGATAAGAATCAACAAAATTATGTGATGAAACGACTGTTCCTGACTTTATCTTTAGTCCACGTTTTGTGATGTTTTCTTCTTTAGTTAAATATAGTTCGCAAGCATACTTTTGACTCTGGTTTAGAATTGGCGGGAAGCATATAATACACAGTTGTACCATACATATGTTACAACCCAGTTTTAAGGATCGAACAAATCGAGGGGCTTGATTGACACTTAGGCAGAGTCAGTTCCATTTTATATGTCCAAATGTAACCATTTATAAATGCCAGGAATGTCCCAAAAGTAATGCCTCCTATTTTTTTTTATTTTGCTCACAGGGATCAGAGAGTATTGCAAATTGCATTGTTATGATGACTGAACTGATGCATTCATGATCTGAAAGTTTCATCTCTCTCTTGCAGATATTGACTATGTAAGACTCTAAGAAAGCAATCGTTGTCATGGACGTGTGTCAGAAGCAGAGATGTGTTATTGAATTTCTCCATGCAGAAAAATCAAACTAATCAACATTCACTGGCTCCTGTTGAACGAAGTCAATGCAGTTGATGTCAGCTCAGTTAGGAGGTGGGTTCATCGATTTCAGAGTGGCGCCAGAGATGTGAGTGAGAATGTGAGCTCGAAATTTTGAAAACCAAGACATCAAAAGAAGTTGGCAAAAGTGCATTGAGAATGGTGTTGACTATGTAGAAAAATAACTTCTGGGGCAGAAAAGGTCGCTTGTTTTAATGGTGCCACTCCTGTCTTTATAGCTCTTCAACGTTTTAGTTTTGGAGTTTAAAAAATAGGAGGTTTTCTTTTTGGAACAACCCTTGTAAAACAAAGAAACAACACAGAAACAATACTGTACACAAAAAAACATTTATTTCTCACAAAACCAACATGTTTGCTTTAAGATAATGTCCATAGGAATGTGTACAATAAAATTTGAAAAGAATGTGTGTGTGTGTGTGTGTGTGTGTGTGTGTGTGTGTGTGTGTGTGTGTTGAGGGAAATGTCTTCCATACTGTGTGTGCATGTGTTGGTGAGATGTGTTCAAGAAAGGAGAGAGTGAATTTATTTCCTGTGCATTCTTTTTATATGATACTAGCAGGGATGCCCGGTGTTGCCTGGGTCCACATGAAGTTCCGTTTGGACACATCTGCTATACTAAGGATATTGACCACTTTTTTCATTATATGTTAACTCCATCGATACCCGACAATAAAAAAAACATGAAAATGCAATCGCCCCCAAAAATCCTCCCCACCAGATATTTCGGCAGAAGGGGTACGAACAGAAGAAACTATTCTCCAGATATTGAGCATTTTTTGTTGCCCATGCATTAAAAAAAAAATTTCCCAAAAAAAATAAAATAAAAAATGAATAAATAAAAACAACTTTTCTTTCAATTAAAATAGCAGGGAGTGTCCATGCGACCGAAAAAAAAAAAAAAAAAAATGATTATTTGACCCATACCTGAAAGCAGAAGAGAGGCAGATCCATACCTTTTCCAAGATTATGACATCAACTCAGTCAGAGATAACCTTTCATTGCTCCAAGTCTGAGACTGCAGATGGCTTTTCGATTCTGCCAAGTTTTTCTCACAAACACTGCAAACATATTTCAACATGGCACAATTACTGCATTCTTTTAGTCTATACTACTTGTTTAAATGCCATTGCAAATCATTATGGAACTTATAGACTTTTTGAGAAGATTACTTTCGGGTTGCAATCAAAGTGTAGTATCTGTTTTGTCCTCAGACTAAACTGAGATCATTTTTATTTTTGTCCCCTTTTGGAAGAGCTGGAATTTCCCTACATTAAAAACAGACCTTGTATCTTACACTGCCCTCGTGGGGAGGCAAGTAAATAGGAACATTAATAATTACAGCATCCACACACATGAATTACACACACACACACACACACACACACACACGTATACACATGAGGAATATATTGAAATATCAAGAGAACCTATGAATGGAGTAATGTTGTCATATTTGAACTGGTGAATCAATCACTCTTCTTCTTGGACAGAGTGTTAAAAAGAAATTTCCAACCTGTGCTAGTTTTATAAGTATTTCCATGGAATGTGCTAACTGCACTCGTATCCCCTCAACATAAATAAGTGATAGCTCGTTTTCTCAGGCTGCTTGCCTTTGGAATTCCATCCCTGAGCCCTGTTTCCAACATGCAGAAATTTAAATATAATGTGAACAAAACATCTCGCTGCCCATTTCCCCATCCAGGTTGACTCTTATAAATCTGTCTCCAACCAGAGTCCATGTGATACAGCGAAATAGATGTGAATAAAAAAATGATTCAAATGACTATCCATACCCACTTCTGCTTGCTCTAGAAAAAATATTAAAATATTGATAGAAATATTAATAAATATATTAATTAATGAAAATATTAAGGAAAAAATTAATAAAATTATTAATAGAAATACTAATGAAAGTACTGATAAAAATATTGAAAGAAATATTAATAGATATTAGAAGATGTGTCCGGCGTTGCCCAGTATTAAACGTAATGTTAACTTTCCTTTAAAAAATTGAATTAATAAAGACAGAAAGAAACTGAGACATGTGCATGCGAGTATTATGTTTTATTTCTAAACAGTCCATTTCTTATAAGTAAAAAAAATAAATAAATACTCGAGCTGAGATCGAAACTAAAACCTAAAAACAGTGAGTCAAATACGATAACCATTAGACCAGTTAGCCACAATCTTTAAAAAGGGTTCTCAAAGCTCGTGAAACAGTTGACAAACAGATAAAAATCTGATGACTTCCAAATATCAATGTTTCAATTTTGACCCATTAAGAGACCTTTTTCCGGATAAAAGCTGATTAAAGAGTTTTCTACGTGTCAGAATACCCTGTATACCAAATTTAAAGTCTGTAGATCAAAAATTCGTTGAGTATATAGGTTGAGAAGTGTCTTCACACACACAAACATTCCCACTTTTATAGATATATAGATATTACATAATAAAAATATTGATAGAAATAATGAAGATATTAATAAACTATTGAAAGAAAGAAATATTAATAAAAATATTAAGAGAAATATTAATGAAAATATTAATGAAAATATTAATGAAAAGAAGGTGCATGAAAAAAATGCAGAACTCACAAAGCCTTGCATTCTATTGCACATCATTGCATGTGCATTGCTTGTCATTCATCATCTGACACTTTCCCAGCTTTTTGTCTTTGGTTACGTAAAAGCCAGTTCTTTCCACCACACCGAGTAATGCATCCTGCCCTAAACTCAGTTCTTCAATCCTTCCCCGCCAATACTGACTGATTCCACTATTTGGCATCAGAGCCATTGAAATCAGAAGATGAGATGAGAAAAAAAAAAGAATGGCATAATTTAAAATACAACATTAGAAAAACAGAAAACACAACAACCAGAACAAAGATCCAAAACGAGGTTCAACAAGATGTCACATGACCTACTCAATGCTTCTTTCACTTAACAAAATATGGAAGAACATTTATTACATTAAGGGCTTGTCAACATTAAACAAAAGATGAAAACAAAAACTTAATCCAAACTGTGAGGAAACCTTTCATCAAAAAAAAATAATAATACTTTGAATATGGCAAAAGTTTTATGACTATTGAAAAAAAAATCACAATTACTTCTACAAGCATTAGACAATCTTACTATAATGGATATTGTGTGTGTGTGTGTGTGTGTGTGTGTGTGTGTGTGTGTGTGTGTGTGTGTGTGTGTGTGTGTGTGTGTGTGTGCGCGCGCCCGCGTGCGTGTGTGTGTGTGTGTGTGTGTGTGTGTGCAATCGAAACTGAGAATGTTATGTAGAATTATTATTGTGATAAATCGTGATTTAGTTATTGAATGTACTTTAAATATTATGTTGTGAATTCATGTTATTTAAAAAAGAATTATGCAAAGAAAATTATTTCTCAGTGGAATAGAATACTAAAAATGTTCGTAAATAAAGCTAGAGCTAATGAAAAGAGATGTATCCCACAAAATTGTTCGTAGGTACAACGAGACTTTATTTTCGAGCATACAAACACAGCATAACCTAAGACAAGATGGTTGACTCTCATACCTGAACAGACAATAAGGGCAAATAACTCAGTCATACCTAGAGTTATTGCCCTTGCTCGTCAACTACGTTTACTGGCAGAGCACGTTTTTATTTTATTAACTGCTGATGTAGTACAGATTGCTATAATGATAGGAAAATAATGTTGCTTTCGTATTATCCAAACATACAATTTTTTAGACTAAATCGATCAAATAGCACACAAAATCGATTGTTCATTGGAATTTCAATTGTATACACATTAAAAAGTTTGTGTAAATATTTACTTTGTACTTTGTTTGAATTGCTAAGTTCAAAAAGCTTTTCTGAATATATTAAGGAAGTTTGATCAAATGTCTTACTGGCTTGGCAAGCTAAAAGCAGGCTCAAAGTTTTTTCTTGACTAATTGCAATAGAGATGTATTTATAGAGCCAAGTTAACTCATGATAGTCTCCGGTGTGACATGACATTAATAAACCTGGTAGTTGAGAAAATTCCATCTGGTGGAAGCAATCACTCCACATCTCCATCTTTCTGAGGATTCAGACGCCATGATTTTGTAGAATTGTGATGTGCGTCAATGATGACAGGGTTGGGAATGCATTGGGCACATCAGGAAGTTTGATTGGGTCCCCTACTTGCTTGGTAGGCCAAGAGCAGGCTTGAATCATTACCTTGAGTAATGGTGATGAAGAGTCCCTCATATTGCTAAGTTAACTCACAATGTTTCCCAGTGTGGCGCAACATTGATAGATCTAAATAACTGGAAACTCATTTGGTGGAATCAATCACTCCACTTGTCTCCACGGCGATCAATTGAAATATAAATCTGCCAATAAATCACACCAACCTTATATCAATGCGTAACCAGAATGACCATTCTTTTTTAATACCATTCCAAGCAACAAGGTACATAGTTTTCTCTTTTCAAAATATCCCTAATTCTAGCCCTACTTTCACAATCTTATCTGCCATGGTGCTATTCCCTGCTGAAAGGAGATTTCTTAAAGGATACTCCTCCACTCTATCATTAGAACCATCTTCAAAATGGGTTTCCTTGATGATAATGTTCATCAGGTGACGAGGAGGTTGTTTCAGTACCATGATGTTCTGTTTATTCGTTGGTCAGTGTTCATTTTTTATACTAATGAGTCATCAATTATCAAGTCTAAAATCTACTCAAGGATAAGGCATGAATATCAGCGGAAAACCCTAGGGGTAATGCTCAGAGTATATAGATTTCTATATATCAAAAAAAAAAAAAAAAAAAAAATAGTCCTGGACAAGACGTTAAACTGTATCCATTTTTATTGTTTTCGGTTATGGTAGCAGAGCGTAGTTCTAGAAGTGTAAGCCATTTTGAGTTTCAGAACAGTTTCAGATACTTCGCTGTTACACACAAGTCCTGGGAGGTGACTTGTTTGTAGTAGACAGTTCCACAGAACAAAATATTCTTACCGTGTCGAAACCCAGGAAAGAACATGTGAAATTGCTCCAGAAAAGGTTTAATATTTATGAAGCAATTCTGGTTTCTGATTGGTTTGTAGCAGAACGTGAATTAATTTGATTCGTCAGTTCTTAGCAGCATCGTTTATAAATAGAATCGTCCGACTGTGTGGGATCATACCCCATTAATATCTCCAAAATATTGCAACACTTAATGAGATTGTCAGTTTGGATGCTGAGAAGATTTGAAAATGATGGAAAGAAGGAATAAAATTTAATTACGTAAGAAGACGTTTTGCCTACTATTTGTTCACAATGGACTTGAAGGCGTCCAGGTTATAGTTTTATCCTTCAAAACATCCCTTTCCCATGAGTAATAGATTTTCCCACCCAGGTTGTACCATTTTTCTTTATTTTTCTTCACTGCTGAATTACTTGAAAAAGTTTGTGAAATAAAAATGCAATAGTTACAGAAAGTTATTCCAGTTATATACTATCAAAATTTCAACTTAAATGAATCAGTCTTTGCTAATTCATCTTTTGTCTGTAGTTCATACAATACACTCTGTCTCATTACTTTCCAGACTGATCTTGCACACACACACACACACACACACACACACACACACACACACACACACACACACACACACACACACACAGAGGATAAGTATTACTTTTTGAAATGGAATCCACTAACCCAGTCTTTCTCAAGATGCAGGGAAATGCAGAGCTATGGTACTATGTGGCTTTGTGATGTGTGTCTTGACCACCGAGCTGTTTTTGACTCCCTGCTATCATGACTAAAAATGCCTAGACATGAATTAGCTCTGCTACCTTCCATATTAATTATTTTTTTAGGACGAAACATATCATAAGTAGATAATAATTTTTTTTAATATTATCTTGTATATAATAAAAGAGGCAAAACTTTTCCCCTCTCGACAAAACTTCCGTAGGTTAACAACAACAGATGGCACATAAAAAATTGTTATGTTTACGTCATTAGGAATTACATTATCTAGCTATAGAACACAATTACATACACATTATTTCATATTAAAACATTACATTTATTCCGAGGAGCGCCATGATCATCATCGTCCTAATCTACAGAGGAAATAGCTCAAATTTCACCCCCACTTTACCATGTCCTCTTACAACACGATTCTACACTGAGTGCTTTTATACTTTTTCATACTTTCCTGGGTGTTAGCCGTCATTAACTGATTACAGATTTCCTACACAATCGTATATTCTTACCCCCTACATCCTACACAAATGATGATTTCTCCCAGCCATAATCCAGCCCAGCTGATTGGCTGAGAAGTATGCATTCTACAATTCCCCTATTCGGTTATTCCATCACTGAACGAACAGTTCTCAACTATAAAACAGGCCGCCATTTCTGTATATACACACTATTCTTACATTTTATCTATATAATTCACAGAATTTTTCTGCTTAGAAACTCTTAACTTTTATTGTTTATTTGTGAAAATATTGCACTTCAAAAATAAATCATTGATGATGCTATTACCTTTATTCAACATCAAAGGACACCCGAAATCATAAACAGCTATGCTAAACTACTTCTGGTTCCAGTTACTCAGAGGGAAGGAGGGATAGAGACAGAGAGATACAAAGAATGGGAGAGAGAGTGAGGGAGAGAGAGGAATAAGCTGTGTTACAGTATTATTTAGGTCAATCATGCATTATAAGTGTTAATTTGAAACCGATTAAAAAGACAAATAAATAAAAAAATTCTTTCTTTTTCACTAAACTCCAGTATTGCCGGTTTAAACTCTTTGAGATATATTGCAGAGAAGTAAAAAAAAAAAAAAAACAACAAATAACACAAATGAATAGTTAAATAAATGGTTGCTTTTCTACCTACATGGCTCATTATTTTTTAGTACTTATTTATATAGAAATATTTACACAACAATTTAAATTTAAATCACTGTGAATTTATTCAAACGCTCCTTTGGAAAAGAAATATGTAAAGTAAAGTGATGGTTATGCACTAACGTTACATGCTAATTTTTTTAATAGTTTTTACAGACTAAATTAAAGTTTTACAATAAATAAAATTGTTAGGTGAAAGTAAAGAATAGTTACAAAATACCTTGCAGTTCGGTAACATAAGTGCACTCAACTGAATATACCATGCTTTATTTTCTTACAATTTTAAATCATTGTGAATTTATTCAAGCAGTCCTTTATCTCGCTGTCAATCCACACCTCCAAAAACTATAATAAAATGATTATATATATTTTTGTAGGGAAGAAAGAACTTAGTGAGGCAAAGGACCGTTTAAATAAATTCACAATGATTTAACTTTGTAATCGGACCAAAAAAATATTTTCAGTTGTGTCGTAACTATTCTGTTCTGTCACCTAACAATTCAGTAAACGCAAATAAATTGTAAAACTTGAATTTTCTGTTGTTAAAACTGCATGAATTTATTTACTTATAAAACTTCTTGGGGTATGTTGCATAGAAGTCAAAAATAAAAAATTAAAAAACAATAAATAAATAATATCTTTTTGTTTATTAAATTGTTAGGTGAAAGATTAGTTACTGCCAGTTCGATAACATAAGTGCACGCAACTGAAAGTAACATTATTTTTTTAATTACAAATATAAATCATTGTGAATTTATTCAAACGGTCCTAGTAGAACGTTATAATTGGAAACTGATTCACGTCGATAAAAGTCATAACAAACATTTTTTTTTTTTTTTTCAATTTTACTTTTCTTTTTCTGAAAGTTAAGTTTATAATCGATGAGACTGACGTGACGCAAGAAAAAAATATAAATTGTGGAATTTACGGGGGGGGGGGACTTTCATAAACGTCCACTAAATATCTTAATAAAAGAGAGCTATAGTAGCCCACTATATCAAAGTGGGGTGATTAGGCAAAAAAAATATATTTTACAATTTCGAAATCATAAAAACTATTTGTTTTTATATAAAACACATTTGGTACACTCTAAGCCTGAATTATGTCCAGATAAATTATCATTTCATTACTTTTCATTCAATTTGTATTTGACTACATTTACACCAGTTTTTCTTTTTTTTTTACTTTCTTTGTTTCTCAAATAATTTACTCCACTAAAGTACAAATTTCCCCATTATTACATTAAGTAATTTTTTACCTTAGCACCAATTTGAATATTTCCTTTAAACTGACGACTTCTATAGGTTTTAGACTATGCTGAACAAGACAATCTATTTTAATTTTGGTGGAAACAAGTAGTTTTCGATATATAATGACAGTGCATAATGACAGTGCATAGTGCATGTCAATATATCTCGAAAACTACTTGTTTCCACCAAAATTAAAATAGATTGTCAAGCGTATTTTTATCCTTGAGAAACTATCTGCATATTTAACGTGTGTCTTTACAGTAATCAGGGGAAAAAATAACAATCTATAGTTAATTATTTAGAAATTTATAAAGAATTGGAATTGGTAATTGTATCGGAATTGGGAATTTTGTATGGAATCAGTAATTATATCAGAATCAGAAAAAATATTGGTATCGTCCTATCACTAATGTGTGTGTGTGTGTGTGTGTGTGTGTGTGGTCGCGGCACTGGACATACTAATGTTTTAGACAGATGGTCGGTTGAAAACACAAGTCCTCATCAGGCGAATAAAACAATAGTAATAAATAGGTTTTCATTCAAGCACAATAAGAAGGTGAGTTGAGAGATTTGAAAGTGTTTGTTTTCCTTAAAATGTCCCATTTCACAGCTGGTGTCAGGTTTATTACTAGGTTCAAAGATAGAAACAAACTCCTAAATAAAAAAAATGAAACCTCAATTAACTGCAAGCACTACAGATCCTACCTTCTTCGTAATTTTAATATTCTCCTATAAAATTTGTTTGAACTATAATTACTTGACATCACTATGAACTATTTAGAGGGTTGAATTGTGTTTTTACGGTTGATCGCAAATGTTTTTCCTTGATTTTAATTTTTAATTTTAAATGTTACTTTTATGGCAATACAACTAAGCTTTTATGATATATAATTTGTATTTAACTCATATATTAACTAGTGCATCCGTTTTTTTGTTTTTACTATTACTTATTTTTATACTCTTTATCACTATTCTGTCTCCATACTTATTGCTCTGTATTTGGTCTTTTATTTTAGTCTATCTATATCTCTATTCTAGTTAATTTTGTATTTTATATACTTTTTTTTATTACTTTCCAAATTTTTATCATCTTTTATCAACTTTCATTCTGATTTTACTATTTGATTATTTGATTATTTATTTATTCACCATTTCTAGTTTTTCATCCTGATTATTAATTTACTTTTAATTTCATTTTATTTTTACTTTTACTAATGATGTCACTCTCATAATTATTATTATTATTAATATTACTATCATTTTTATTTTTATTATAATTAATGTTATTTTTTATTCTTAGCATTATTATCTATATATTAATACGATAGCGTGTGTGTTCTTTTGTGTGTCACGCTTTCCGGCAAATTTCATTAGTTGAGATTCAAGAACATACATGTTATCATATTAATATATAGATTATACTAAATGTATGTTAATGGATTTGGTTAGTGTTTAATGAGATCCCAGGCATAATCTCTTCCTTCTTTTCGAGTAGGGGGGATGAAAGACTGACGTGTTTACTTCCAGTGATGACGTCATTATCTTCATATAATATATTTATGATGTATTACATTGATGTCATATTCCAAAAATCACATGGATGTACTGTTGATTCCAAAAATTAAGTAAATATACCAAGTAATCCTTAATGTCCTCATGGCAGTAATTGCAAAAACTCTTCTTAAGGAGGGGAGGATTAAAGTTACTGGAATGCTGAGATTGATACTACACTCAGAAATTCATGTTGAAGTAATGGTTGCCTAATCCCTTACCATGTTAATCTTTTTATGTATTACTTTCGAAAAGCTGCTGAAACAATTTATGATTTAACCATTACTTTATTTCAAGTATACTTTTAACAGTAGGGTGGGGGATATGAAGTCAGTCCTGGAAATGGCTAAAACCGTTTACAATTTAAACATTACTTTATTTCAAGTATAATTTTAACAGTGTGGTGGGGGATATGAAGTCAGTCCCGGAAATGGCTGAAACCGTAAATGATTTAAATGTTACATTATTTCATGTATATTTTTAACAGTGGAGTGGAGAAATATGACATGTCCCAGAAATGGCTGCAACCGTTTACACATTAAACATTACTTTATTTCATGTATATTTTTTTTGCAGTAGGGTGAAGGATTTGAAGTCAGTCCTGGAAATGGCTGAAATAGTTTATGCATTAAACATTACATTATTTCATGTATATTTTTAACATTACAGTGGAGGGATATGAAATTAGTCCCGGAAATGGCTGAAACCGTTTATGCATTGAACATTACTTTATTTTATGGATATTATTAACAATGGGGTGGGGGTATGAAGTCACTCCCGGAAATGGCTGCAAACATTTACGTTTTAGACATTACTTTATTTAATGTATATTTTTGACAGTGGTGTGGGAGATAAGAAGTCAGTTTCAGAAATGGATGAAACAGTTTACGATATAGATATTACATTATTTCATGTATATTTTTAACAGAGGGGTGGCGGACATGAAGTCATTTCTGGGATTGGATGAGATAAGTGCAAATATATACGAGCAGAATACCCAGCGTCGCCCAAGATTGAATAAGATAGGTGAAAAACATATACTAGCAGAATACCCAGTGTCGCCCAGGATCAAATGAAATAGGTGGAAGATATATACTAGCAGAATATGTAGTGCTACCAAGATTGAAAAAGATAGGTTGAACATATATACTATGAAAATACCCGGAATTGATGGATGTGTTTAAAATTAAATAATCAGCCAAGGCAATATATTACAGTTATTATTTTAGTAAGGGGGGGGGATCATGTAAGTTAAAATTATGAACAACAATTGTCGAAATTCATAACATATTCAAGAATAATGTAAAATAATGGAATGTGAGTTCATTGATTGATGTATTTGTAATGAAATAATCAGCCCAGGCAATATATCAAAGTTATTTTTTAGTAAGTGGGGGGCGATAATGTGGGTAAAATAATGAAAAATGATTGTCAAAATTCGTAACATATCCAAGAATGATGAAAAATGATGAAATGTGAGGTAATGGATTGATATGTTTGTAATGAAATAATCAGTCCACACAATATATCAAAGCTATTATTTTAGTAAGGGGGGGGGGTATAATGTGAGTTAAAATTATGAAAAATGATTGTCGAAATTATTAACATGTCCAAGAATTAGGAAAAATGATGAAATGTTAGTTAATTGATTGGTGTCTTTGTAATGAAATAATCAGCCCAGACAATGTATCAAAGTTATTATTTTAGTAAGAAGGTGGGGGGGGGGGGTGATAATGCGGGTCAAAATTATGACAAATGATTGTCGAAATTAGTAACATATCCAAGAATGATGAAAAATGATGAAATGTGAGTTAATGTGTTGGTATGTTTGTAATAAAATAATCAGCTCAGACAATATATCAAAGTTATTATTTTAATAAGGGTGGGGGGCTATAACGTGTGTAAAAAATATAAAAATTGATTGTCGAAATTAGTAACATATCCAAGAATTAGGGAAAATGATGAAATGTTAGTTAATTGATTGATGTGTTTATAATAAAATAATCAGCCCACACAATATATCAAAGTTATTATTTTAGTAAGAGGGGATATAATGTGGGTTTAAATTATGAAAAATGATTGTCGAAATTAGTAACATATCCAATAATTATAAAAAATGATAAAATGTGAGTTAATTGATTGATATGTTTGTAATGAAATAATCAGCGCAGAAAATATATCGAAGTTATTATTTTAGTAAGAAGGGGGCAATTACGTGGTTTAAAATTATGGAAAATGATTGTCGATATTAGAAACATATCCAAGAGTTATGAAAAATGTTTAAATGTGAGTTACTTGATTGCTATGTTTTTAATGAAATCATCAGCCTAGACAATGTATCAAAGTTATTATTTTAGTAAGGGGAGAGCGATAATGTGGGTTAAAAATATGAAGAATATATGTCGAAATTAGTAATATATCCAAAAATTAGGGAAAATGATGAAATGTAAGTTAATTGATTGGTGTGTTTGTAATGAATATATCAAAGTTATTATTTTAGTAAGGGGAGGATAATGAGGGTATAAATTATGAAAAATGATAGCTGAAATTAGTAACATATCCAAGAATTCTGAAAAATTATGAAATGTGAGTTAATTGATTGATGTGTTTATAATGAAATAATCGGCCCACACAATATATCAAAGTTATTATTTTAGTAAGGAGGAGTGGCGATAATGTGGGTCAGAATTATGAAAAATGATTGTCGAAATTAGTAACATATCGAAGAATTATGAAAAATAATAAAATGGTGATTTAATTGATTGATGTGTTTGTAATAATATAATCAGCCCAGATAATATATCAAAGTTATTTTTTTAATAAGGGGGGGGGGGGGCGATACAGTTTTTACAAAATGGCTAGAATAATATGATGGTGTCATGCTAAACGCCCATAGAATACCCAGCAGCAATATATTACCTATGAACGATGCCGCTGTGGAAGGTCCCACTAGTTGTTGTTGTTATTATTATTATTATTATTATTATTATTATTATTATTATTATTATTATTATTATTATTATTATATCATTAATATCATTTGTTATCATCAATGTTATTTTTAATTTTATCTTATTTATATTTATTATTATAATCTCTGTTATCTTTATTTTCATATATTTATATATATATTTTTTCATATTTCTTTACTACTACTACTATTATTATTATTATTATTATTATTATTATTATTATTATTATTATTATTTCACTATTTTTTATTATGATTTCTGGTATTGTTAAGCACTTTAAAGTTGAAATGAAAGTCGGTCACAAAAGCTCACATGCACAGATCATGTTATAATCATAAGATCACTATGGTCGGACGTCTTGACATTTAAAAATAAATGTTTAAATTTCAACGGTATTTCTCGCGATTAAGGTTGGCTGTGGGATTTGTTCCTTGCTTACGGAGTCAGAGATGGCTTTGTGGCCGGGTTTGAATCTCCCGACCGGCAGTAATCGTGTCACTCTATACCGATGATTCCCGAAAGTGTCTATTGGTATTTAAATAATTATTACAGTAATTTTCTGCCTAATAGAGTCATTTAAAGCAAAAAAAAATCCCTCAACCTGTCTCTGTTATTCGATTTTTTAATGTTACATTAGAAATTCAGATTATTAAAAAAACAGATGGAAACAATACAGCTCAGTGGAAAACTAAGTAGGTTCACAAATAAAATGAGCACAGTTTTATTTTATTGTCTGCTGATGAAGTACAAACCTTTATGATGTTAGCTTGGTATGAAAATAATGTCGTTTTTTTCCTATTATTCAAATACTAGTCCTGTGCCTCGGCACATATCAACCCAAGAAATTCTTGGCTCCAATATTGAATTATTTGTTGCTTATGGTTGTCCGGCATGAACACAGACCC
Source organism: Euprymna scolopes (assembly GCF_053919585.1). NCBI lineage: Eukaryota > Metazoa > Mollusca > Cephalopoda > Sepiida > Sepiolidae > Euprymna > Euprymna scolopes. The sequence goes on along the minus strand of NC_136499.1, from coordinate 72,410,366 downwards.
TATGAAGTTAATGTAAAACATCGGGGAAAGGATGTTTAATTGTCAACACTGACTTAGTGTTTGATTTAATGTAGGACATTTTTTTGCTTAAAAAAGATGTGTAACTACGAAAAGTCAATTTCATCAAACTAAAAAAATAAAAACGAAAGCATAAATCAATAAGAAAAAATCATTTCTATTTGATTGTCTGCTGTGAACGTAGATCCATACACGATGTAAATGTTAAACTGCTTTTCGCATCTAGACTTATTACTTAAATTTAGAAACCCTGCATCCTGTGACAAATGAGGCAATCAAAGTATACCATCGCTTTCAATCTGAAGCCAGATCAACAGTATCTCTCCAATTTCTTGTTGAAATCAAATCTCTCTCGATTGTCTGCTTCCAGTTCATATTTGGTCTTCCTCTTCTTCTTTTTCCATCAGGCGTCTATTGGAGCGTTTAGTTGGCAATTCTCTCTGGCGTCAATCGTAAGGTATGTCTGAACCAGCCAAGACGTGGTTTGCAGATTAGTGACGATACTACATGTTGGTTAGTGTCTTCTCTGGTTTCTTGTTAATTCAATCACTCCATTTGATTCCTAGAATATTTTGAAGTCACTTAGAATCAAATGCATTTCATTTCTTCTCTTGGCTGATTTTGAAATACCAAGTTTTACTTCGGTATAGCAGTGTGGACAAAACGTTGCTGTTATAAGATCTTGATTTAGATCTGAGGATGAATTTTTTGTTCCTCCAGATGTTGTTTATCAGCTATATGATGGAAATTTAATAATTTTAAAAAAGTGTCAGTACTTTTTATTTTATAAATCATATTAGATCTTATATTCCTTTGTTCTAGAATGTCTGTAAATAAGCGAAAATCGAGAAATAAAGATTGCAAAAAAAAAAAAAAAAAAAAAAAACATTTAATGTGATATAGAAATGGGATTGTTGTTGTGATATTAAGTATGTCATGCTAAAAATATGAAAACCAATTCAATAAGTATTTTTTATATAAACATGTAAGATGGTTCTGTGTTTCTTTATCCAATAGAAAACTGCTATTTCTCCCTGTATTCTATCATTTTGAAATACACCTGGAAAGGAGAAAGATTACTTGAAGGAAGCGATCTATATTTAGATTTAAAATCTAGTCCAGTGTATAAACAATAATAATAAAGAAAATATAAAATAATTGCGTGATTTAGCCAAAAAGCACTCTATTGAAAACAGGCCCTGGTAACTGTGGGGCTGTGGGAATAAATATTAATATGAGAGTGAAAATGCTTACCACATACGCTATAAATAATTGTGTTGGGGAAAGCAGGTTAGTCGAAAAAAAATGTAAGAAATTTTGAAAGGGAATGAATTAATTCATATTTTCTGGAAATACGCATGAGGAATTTGCCTAAGTGTCTGGTAGAATCGATTAGCATCTGAACGTTTTGGTTTGAAAGCGATAACGGTAAATGAAAGAGGGAAATTGACTTTACTTTATTATATAGATATTGTTCACGTTTTAAATAAATACTTTTTTTGAATATGTTTGTATTATATACCATTCATCAGTATCGTGGGTGTTCATGTCTCTGCTTTCAAACATGGCAACGCTGTCATTCTCAACCAAAATAAATTGAAGAAGAATTTCAGACAATTCAATTTTCTTTGTTTTCACTGATGTGCCGTGACATTTTGGCTGTATGCTTTTGGTTATTTTTCTTTCAATCACAATCTTCGCTTCTTCCCACTCCCCTCCCCCTACCCCCACCTCTCTCTCTCCCTCTCTCTCTCTCTCTCTCTCTCTCTCTCTCTCTCTCTCTCTCTCTCTCTCTCTCTCTGACATTTCTCTCTTCCTGCTTTTCTGAAAAAAATCTGTTGATATCTCGAGGCACTGATCTAACAAGACACGAAACAAATAAAGAGAAATAGGATGAAAAAAAGAAGAAAGATTGACTGAGAAAAAAAGCGTTTCCGTGTATTCTTCCTTCAAAGAGTTTTCTATGTTCGCTTGCTTTCCTTGAGAAATAATATCTTAAAATAAAATGCGTTTATTTAGAAAATGCTTTAAACAGATGATAAAGCTTAGTTTTATATTATTACGCGTGCAGTTTAAATATCTGCATAATGTCGACGCTAGGAAACTTCTTTGAAAGGAAAGCAATTTGATAATTTTATTTGATTTAAAAAAATAGAATTATCTCATTTTAATGGAATTTTCAGTACTTGTAAGGAATAGATATCCAAAGAATTTCTGTATTTACCCAGTTAATCCTTATTATCGACAGTGAATTTCGAATTAGTCCTGAAAATGTTCAAAGCAGTTTACGATTTAAAACTTCAAAAAAATGTAAAAAGGCGGGCGATACTAAACATGCAAAGGGTTAGGTTGGAGTTTAAAAAAATGTAATGCATCAAAAAAAAAATAATAATAATAATTAAAAGAACATTCTTCAAAAGAAAGAGAAAATTACTTTCAAACCGCAAACTGCTTCGGCCATTTCTGGGATTGATTAGAGATTTTCCATCGATGCTTGAAACTGACTGTGTAAGTACTAAAATCTGAATACTCTTCCCAAGTACTAAATTTTCAACATTTATTCAATAAATTATATTTTTTATACATTCATTCATTTCATATGAATCAGATAATTCTATTGTTGGCATTCGTTTCACCAATATGTTTCTAGTTAGATAACATGAAGTCTGTCAGCGCTTTAAGTGAAAGTGTTTCTGTAGAATGAGCTGGATTTGAACTTGGCACACCGATGTTGTCAGTCCATGTCATTAGCCACTTAGGCAGCATTACCTCCCTTATAGTTTTACTACTTTACTAACTCAACGTTTGATAAGAACAGGAGAGTATTGATTGAACACTGGGATATCCTTGTATCTTGTATAGAAATCGCATGTTAGCCCCCAAAATTGCCCCTTAATTTGTGAAAACTTACTGCAGTAAAATGAAAATACATAGGAAGTACCTGCCGACATTGTGATGCTATGGTTTCTGCTACCTGTATATTCCACGGCTCATGCATAAATAAAGACATTAATTCATCATTAATGTTACACGCATCTCCGTCACTATCGCTGCTTTCTTCTATGAAAGAACGAAAAATGTGCGCACACTAACTGTGCACATTAGTGCATAATCCAACACATATTCAATCGATGAGGTACCAGGTTTTACTATTATATATATATATATATATATATTTCTAGTAACATTTTTAAAATGAAATAAAACTAATAAGCTTATAAAATCATCTCTCTTGAGATCTGCTCAGTAGATTTTGGTTGAGCGTTTTGGAGATATAGTGTCAAGTATGAATCTATATAAATTAAAATTTGATAAAATAAATAAATGTGATACTCTGAAATTTTAAAAGACGAATGATTAAAATATGTGTCATAAGTAGGACTATAACAATAGAATATTCTTTTCATTATTTTGACTCTCGAGTATATATCAGTTAATATCTTATATGTTTTTAGATAGAGTGATGCGATTCTCAATTGATTAACTGTGTCTATATGTGTCGGATATATACTCGAGAGTTAAAACAATGAAAAGAATATTCTCTTGTCACAGCCGTAGTCATAAGTTTACAACGTCAAATAAATATCAATGTTACCTTAGAATATTCAAGAGTTATCTCCCTTTAGCCATATCCCAGTTATATTTCCTGAATTATACTAGTCAATGAAAGAATGCACTCTTTACTTCCAGAACCTAAAAATATCATTTCACTTCTACATGAGATTTAGAAACCAGATTCGGCCTGCTTCCAGACTGCTTTTCAAGCTAGTCAGATTGTGACCGACTGGCTTTCCATTTTCGCGTGGTTTTCATAACAATGAATCTGTTTTAGATGAAAATTATATCAGTTAAAATAAGAAAATATATTCATATTGAAAATAAGTAACAATTGTACCTTTTTTTTCGCATGGCATAATTTTAATCTTTTAAATTGCACAAGTTAAAAGAAGAAAGTACAATATAAAGGAAAACGGTACAAATTAAAACAACATAAGCCGTAGAAATAAAAGCAGAGACGAACGTAAAATACAAACAGAAAAGCAAAGACAACGACAACAGTTATAATAAATTAACAGAATAATTTATCACAAGATAAGCAGTGCAAGCTAAAATAGAAAACGGTATAAGTTAAAATAATAAAAAAGATAGAAGATAAAACAAGAAAATGCATTAGAACAAGTTTAAACGGTACAACTTATGACACGAAAAACGGTACAAGTTATATTGATATAAGAGGTACAAATTAAAACACGAAATACAGTATAAGTCTCAACAATAAAAACGGTACAAGTTATGTTATGGTAAATGGTACAAGACAAAGCAAGAAAAACGGTAAAAGTTCAAACAATAAAACGGCACAAGCTGAAAACAAATAAAACAATAATCACTTTTCTTTATGTTTTTACGTGTTTAACTTGTATTGATTTCTTGCTATTGTACAAAGTTACTGCAAGAAAATCAATGGCACTTAAAACATGAAAATAATACAAGTTAAACCAAAAAACAGCACAAGTTCAAACAAGGAAACCATATTTTTTTTTGTTTTGTCTTTTATAACTTGTATCGTTTTTCTTTCTTTAGCTTGTACCTTGGTCAATGTTTTAAAACGGTACAAGCTAAAAAAAAAATGTAAAAAATAAATAAATAAAATACATGTAGTTGCAAAGAATTGCCTTCTCTTTGTAGAAGCCACTAGTTTAGATAAATAAACTCTTTTACCTCAGATCTAAAATGGAAGACGTAAATCCAGTCTGTTTATAGGGCCGCTGGAAAAATGATGGGATTATTCTAGCACCCCAGAAAATATCTTACTCCAAACGCAGTCCGCTATCTACGAGGTTGTTCCAAAAGTAATGAATCTTATTTTTAATTCAGAAACTAAAACGTTGAAGAGCTGCGAAGACGAGCAGCCTTTTGTACTCCAGAATTTATTTTTCCACATAGTCCTATAGTACTATCAAAGTAGTTCTGCCAGCAATTGGAGTGGTGACAGTGCATAGGCGCCCAACCGTGCTTTATCACTCACATCTCTGTCGCCACTTTGAAATCGACAATAGCAAGAAAATAATACAAGTTTATTTGTTTTGTTTTTTTAACAAAAAAAAAATCACCACATATCGAGACCCAGAAGCCACTCGAGAATAAGGGCTATTGTGTGTAAGGTGGTCATTGGGATAATAGTGTAGTCATAATATGGTATAATTAGATTATTTAAAAGGACGGTTCAATAAGAACTTGTTTAGGTTGGACTTGAAGATGACAATAAAAAAAGCAGACCAGCCCATCTTCTAATTGTGCTAACATCAACTGCATTGGCTTCGTAAACGTTCAACTGGCACCGTTGATCAGTTCAATTTTTTCTACATGGAGGAATTCAATGACGCATCTCTGCTTCTGACGCATGTCCATGACAGGGAGTTGCTTTCTTAGAGTCACATACTGTCAATATCTACATGAAACTTTCAGGTCATGAATACTTGAGTTCACTCATCATAACAATGCAATTTGTAATCCTCTTTGATCCATTGAGGAAGAATAAAAAATAGGAGGCATTACTTTTGGAACGCCCCTCGTATATAATAGCCAGATGTGTCCTAAGATGAAGTACTGTTGCCATATCTGGGAAGGTGTCACATGGAGCAGTTTTTCCTGCCTTGAGAGACTACAAAATCAACTTCAAAATCTAGTTAGAATGATCTCTTCTCTTCTTGTTAAAAAAAATAACAACAGCTTTCTCACAGTCTTTTTTAATTTATCGTTGTTTCCATGGAAAATGCTCGACTGAGCTCCAAACTTTGGCTCTTCCTTGTAAGACATTTACAGTAAGAACTCATTTTTCTACGATAGTGGAAAAAGACTTTCGGATGAAGTACGGAATATGAAGCTCAACCGACTTCAAAGCGAAAAACAAACAAAAGGACTCATTTCGGTCGACACCAGTTTAACCGTGATCTTCACACACACATCTCTTTGTAAACAACAAGAGTGCGTTTTTTATATATTTAAACAATTTGAAAGGCTAGATTGATATCCGCTTGAAAATTAAAAAGTTTTGTAAATATATAAACGCACTCTACATAAGAATCAATTATTTTTTTTATTTTTTATTTTTTTTTATTACATTTGCACCCCAAACAAGGCACATTGCCACTTTGTTGTAGGGGGCTACTATCAGGGGTACTGTGTAGGAAGTTGGGTAGCAATATGTCAGTTCACGTTGCACTTGAACTTCTGCATGTCAGTACAGTCGGGGAAGCAGGGACCCAGAAGGGAATTCCAAAGTCTAGCTGTTCTGGGGAAGAAACTACTGGAGTGAAAGGCTCTCTTGCATCTAGGGATCTCTACTGTGAAAGGGTGGGATTTAGCTGCTTGTCGGGTTTGTCGAGGGTATTTACGTCGAGGGGGTACAAATGCTTGCAGTTCATCAGAGCATTCACCGTTAAAGTACTTGTAGAACAGGCAGAGGGATGCAACAGTTCATCGATGGGACAGAGGCTGAAGTTTAGCTGACAGTTCAGGACCTATCAGATTGGCGACTCTCTTTTGAACCTTGTCTAGGAGCAAGAGACTAGTGATAAATGCACCAGCCCAAATATGACAACAATACTCCATACATGGACGCATGGTGGCCTTAAAGAGGTATAGGATACTTTCAGGCGTTAATAGCTTTCTAGCACGGTAGAGGGAACCCACCTTCTTCGCAGCAGTCCTTGCAATGTTCTCAATGTAATTGTTCCAACTCATGTTTCCTGTGAACGTTAGGCCGAGGAGTTTAAAAGATGTACTTTCAGATAAAGAGTCATTGGCCATATGGTCGTAAATGAATAATATAACTTGTTAGCATTATGATTATTATTAATAAAAATATCATTCCAAATTTTAAAGTTGTGTAAATTTAAAAACACATTTTTGTTGTTTGCAGAAGCGATGTGTTTGTGAAGGTCAAGGATAAACCGATGACGACCAAAATGTAGCCTTTTGTTTTGTTTCTTTTGCATTGAAGTCGGTTGGGGTCCGTAATCCCTACTTCGTCCAGGCTTTCTTTTCTCCCTCCATGTGTCTAGCATCATGCAAGATTTTCCTGGACAAAGCTTCTTTACAAGTATTTCCCACCTATAGAACATATTGTTCCGAGACTGCTTCCCTGCTGATTACAACTTAATCATTTCAAATCCAATGTCAATAAATTTTTGTCATAAACCCTTCTATAAGTAATCAAATGCAATTCATAAATCAGTTAATGTTAGTACTCCTATAGTGTTCCTCATCTTTTGGCTGGCATTCATTCCGTCACATTAACCCTTACCCTCGAGTGTGTCTTGGCCTTGATAAACAGTGACTAATAGTAAAAAAGAAATCCGAATAAGAAAATAGTTATATATAAATAAGTAGAGTATCACAAAAAAGGCATAATGTACAAACAAAAATTGTACAAATGAAAACAAATAAAATCTTTTCTCAACAAGAAAAAGTTAAAAGCTAAAAAAAAACATCAACTATAAAGCAAGAAATGAGTCACGATTTAATCAATGCAGAAAAGCCACTCGAGGATAAAGGTTTAATGAGATTCTCTATTGGATGATGAACAATCCTATGAGTGAATTGGAAATGATTGGTGAAAAGGGCAGGATTTGATTATTTAAGAGGACAATTCAACAAGTATTTATTGTAGGGAAGCACTACTGTGATATTGCGTTCCACAGATGGGAAGTACTTGCAAAACAATTTCCATTTAGTCGAGCACGTACATCGACAATAACAATAGAGTAGATAAAGACTAGCTAAGTCTCCTCTGTGAGAAAAACACTGGATGGAGTAGAAGAGAACGTCACCCACTAGATTGTGAAATTGGTTTTGAACTCTGTCAAGCCAGGAAAGAATGCTCTCAGCAGATGTGGCAGCAGTACTCCATCTTGTTACGTATCTGACTCTTATAGAGGCAGAGGATTGTGTCAGAAGTCAGTTACCTTCTGGAGTGGAAGAATGAATCCATCATTTTTCCAGTGACCTTAGCATCAGGTTTGATGTATACCATCCATTTTAGGTTTGGAATGAAAGTCAGTCCTAGAATCTTATCAAGGCAGGGGGCTTCCTCAATTGAAGCAACACGAGATATTCAATCTGTTTGTACGTTTGAAATTTAAGTGTGGTAAATTAAGCAACAGATAGAACCTCTTATGAGTGAGCATGTCTTTAAAATTCACATTTAGACATGAGAGAATGACGAAACGTTAGAATAAGAACAGCAGTACGAGTGTGATCAAAAAATGGTACTATTTATAAAAAGAAAAAAAAAACAAGTTAAAGAAGAAAATGATAAGATTTTAAAGAAAAAACTGACAAATGTAAGACGAATGTTGCTTAAAATATCGCATTCAAAAAGATGAGTGGATTGTTGTCTAAATGAAAAGAAACTGTTTTCATGATAATCCGTTCAGATAAATAATTCCAATCTGATCGATTCTTTCTCTTCAGCCAATTTCAAGGTTTTCATTGCTTTCATGCAGTTGATTTTCAACTTAAACAACGAAGAGATGCCAACAATCACATTTAAAATTATCACAAAGTGTTTTATTAATATATTTACCTGTATTAGTTCATAGATTCATGTAGATATATATAGACTCTTTAATCAAATATCTACGAATAGGATTTTCTGAAATCCACACAGATTATTTGTTTAGAGTGTTGAAGGCTTTGTGTAGGGTCATATATATATATATATATATATATATATATATATATATATATATATATATATATATATATATATATATATATATATATATATATATATATATATATATATATATATAATTTTTCTTTTTCTCTCTCTCCTTTTTCTTCCTAGATCTTTTTTATTTATAGTTATGTCTCGGAAGTAGAGTGAAAAGCACATTTTATTTTTATTTTATTAATATTATTTTTTTTCCTTGTACACATGTTTGTGAATTATTCCATGGATTTCTGCCTTTGGATTATTATGGACCATCTTCTTCCAATTACGGGATGTCTTTGGATTTTACTTGTACAAATGGAAATTCTTTTAACTTTCTTGAAGTTTTACATTTGGATTTTACCGTCACTGGATTTTTTATCTTCCACCAGACTATCCATTCATGTGTAATCACCTTTTTCTTTACCATATTCCCTCTGCTTAACTTATTTTGTTTTCAAGTAAGATCTTTGAGTTACTTGTTGTTTCATCAAATACTTCTGCATGCAAAATCCGATCCTGCATTTTGCTAATTCCTACCCTTTGATGAGAAGAAGAGTATTTCTTTGAAACTCCGCGGATTAAGGACTATCCATTTATCTAGTGTTTCCTTTTCAGATTAAATATGTTTTTAACTCATTTCAAAGTGTTTTTTTAACATATTTTATTAACTGTTTGCTCACATTACAAGCTCTATTTCCTATTTGGTTTTATCGAGCTTTTATGTCTGGCTGAGATAATTTTATAAATATTAATTCTTTAATATTTATAATTTACTTTAATTTTACCATCTTTGATCATTTTGGTAAATTCAATTGTAATTTTCATTTTATATATATATATAAAAGTGAACGTGTCTGTGTCTGTCTGTGTGTGTGTATATTTCCCTATGCAATAACTCTGTCAATTTTTAGTCTACAAACTCGAAATTTAATACACAGGGTACTGAGATTTGAGAAAATCGATGTGATGGGTTTTCGGCCAGAAATTTGGCGATTAAGGGGTCAAAGTTCAACGATTTGACCTTTGAGAACTCTACTAAACTCCTCCGACAATTTTGTGTTTAAACACTTGAACTTTTAGATATAGGTTCCTTGGACATGGATCTAACTTAATAACCTGATTTGGGCCTAAAATAATAAATTTTAAGGGTCATAATAGGGGTCAAAGTTAAAAAAAAAAATTGACCTCTGCGGTCTCTACCAAATTACTCAGACAATTTCTGGTCCAAACATTTGAAATTTTACATAAAGGGTATTCAGAGATAGGGCAAGCTTTTTCATTGGTTTGGGTCGAAAATTTTTAGTTACCAATATACAAATGTATGTATATATGTATGTATGTATTTATGTTTACATGTGTGCCTAAAACTTTTGACAGAGGCGATGGATTTTTACAAAATTAGTATCGTTTTAAGGTTCGACCTTTCATACGACAAATATCGAAAAATTGGCTAAAAACATTAACATCTTCACCTTCAACTAGGCACTTTTATACAGGGGGGTCGCTTTTTTCGCTGATATTTTTGAAAGATAGCCTCTCCTTCCGATTGTCTAATCTTACTTTAAACATGAGCAACTTCAGGTTTGGCGGTGGTCGTAACCGCAAAGACGTCAGGTTTTTTTCCCCGTTCTTTTCCTCCTTTGCGGTACGGGTTCGAGCGTGCCTTCCTACTACCACTTTTTTTTTTGCTCAACATACACATCCAAACACCCGGGCAACGC
>NC_136499.1:72274908-72397408 GCF_053919585.1 Euprymna scolopes | reverse complement strand
TATATATGTATATATGTATATATATATATATATATGGTGATCTATAGTGATAAGTAGCAAGATTGCAGATCTAAAACAAGAATAAATGGTTCAAGTCTCCCGAAATTCATATCAGAATTGTCAGCAAGGACCCATGGCATAACGGATGATGTTCTAATTAAAATTCAGTTCAAAGTGATACTCGTTTTTATAGGTTGAAGGTTCAATCATCAGTGCAGTTTATGCTACGAATGCAATTGCGAAATACTTCAGATTTCTACCTGATCATGGCTGACGAAATAAAAGCATCCTAACCCCCACCCCCACCCCGGAATTAAATAAAACTGTTCCATTCAAAATTCCAAATAGATTTCCAAGTTCGTCAGAAAGATTACCAAGTTCAACAAGATACATCTGAAGAAGGTTGGAGATTACATCGGACAAAACGTTTTGAGATTTACACTCAAGATGAGAATAATAGTCTGAATGATCCCAAAGAATACAACTTTATAATCACTTTCTTTTCTTTCCTTTCTCACAAATAACTCTTCTTCACATGAAACCACAAAGAAATATGTGTATCTGTCTTACGTGTGTATGTGTAGAAGGCGAGTGTTTGTTATGTGGCAGAATGTATGTGTACGCGATATATGTATTTATGTTAAGGGATGTGTTTTGGCTTATGTATGCATATTGCATGTGTCTGTTGTATATGTGTACGCGCACTGAGAATTATTTCAACTCGTATGCATGTGTAAGTATTTATGTCTCCATATTTACTTGTCTCCCCCACGAGGGAAGAGTTCAACACATGGTCGGCTTTTAATATGGGAAACATCCATCGTCTCAAAAAGGAGCATTCTCGATTAGGACAAAAATTAAATTGTCTCAGTCTAGATTTCTCTTTCACTGACTGACGATAGAACAGATACTACACTTTGAATTATGTATCAGTTATAGAAAAAGAATTAAATACAATATGATAAATTAGGCCAAGGAAGAACTACTTGTCCGTTTGTGTGGTATATGTATGAAGTTAAATATTTGAACTTGTGTGTGTGTGTGTGTGTGTGTGTGTGTGTGTGTGTGTGTGTGTGTGTGATGTTGTGCAAGTGCGTATGTTCATCTGCGTCTTTCACTTACCTCCCTTGCCACTCCCCCAAAACAAGTCTTGTCATTAATCTAATTCACTTCGCTTAATGCAAGCGAACCCCAGAAGACAGCAATGGTGCATTCTGATGTTATGCTGCAATTTGTGGCCCACAAAAGTCACCCTGATGTTTATCCAATTGAAAAAAGGTAAACCTTATAATCTATTGTTCTGTAACGATTAACAAATGCCACACTGATTTTAAAAGAAAATTGCCCAAAAACAAAATTGTAAAATATCTCTTTTCCACCTTGAAAAAATTAAAAAAAAAAAAAAAAAAAAAAAAAAAAAAGAAACTTTATTTTAACAAAAAAAAAATAATAACAAGAATTATAATTTTGAAAGAAATTAAATTCTGGAAACTTGACTTTCTACATTTTTTATCCTATTGAATCAACATTTTATTAAAAACATGTATGAAAATATGTAATTATCTATAATGCTATTTGCAAACAGAAAACTAAAGGCATTGTCTATTTTGATTATAAGCATTTTGTGATATTATGAAATTAAACTAATGTATATATGTGAGCATAAAACTATATATATATATATATATATATATATATATATATATATATATATATATATATATATATATATAGTAATTTATAAAATATATATGGCGATTAAGCTACACTGAATATTCCGCGTTTCATCCACTCTAGGACTCCTCAGACTTTTTTTTTTGTATAATTGTATAATAGTTCTATTTGCATACACTCCCTCAGTATATATAAAACTAAAAACATCGACCCTCTCGTCAGTGACCACACCTCTGAAAAAGCGCGCATAATACGGGCGAAACGTCCGATCTTCCGCTTCTTTTTCACTTTCACATCATATATATATATATATATATATATATATATATATATATATATATATATATATATATATATAGCAAAAGTACTCGTCGTTGACTGGGTTTTGCCTACAGAAAAATGGACTCTGATTTATGAAAGTATGATAGGTTATGAAAAGGAAGGGTTGTAAATTTAGGTTGAATTTGGGGGTATCAAAACCAAAGCAAAATATGATGAAAGTAAAAATAAAATAGATAAACCCCATAACTTATTATACCCTACCTGTTCACACTGAAACACTTATAACAATATTCTGTGGATCTATATTAAAAAACCTTGTTAAACTTTGTGACATATTTCCATTCTATGGAGGTCAGGTGCGAACGAACACCCCATAATTTTATTATACCATATTTCTTCAAACAGAAACATAATTATCAAAGTATACTTACGCAGATAGATATGAAAAGTCTTTATTAAAGTTTTTGCCTATTTCCATTCTATGGAGGCCAGGTGCGAACGCAGACCCTACAATTTTATTATACCATCCCTATTTAAGTTAAAACATACTTATCAAAGTATTATTATGTAAATATATATATCAAAAACACTTGTAAACGTTTTGTTTTTGTTTTTAATTTTTTATTTCCATACTTTGTGGACCAGGCGCGAACGCAGACCCCACAATTTTAATTAACCACCATTCTGCCAGATCAAACATGAACCATACTTTTTTTTTTTTTTTTTATTTACATACCCACAATTTTAATGAACCACTGTTCTGCCAGATCAAACATACCCATTCCTGTGTCTCGATACATCTTCTATCATTATATGTAATCAGTTTTTTTAAAATAGTCAACCATATAGGAGCCTATTCATGACCAGACACACACACACACACACACACGCGCACACACACACACACACACACACACACACACACACACACACATACTCATTCAGCTTTATATTATAGATATAAAGCTGAACGTCTGTGTGTGTGTGTCTGGTCACGAATAGGCTCCTATATGGTTGACTATTATAGAAAACGGATCACATATAATGATAGAAGATGTATCGAGACACAGGAATGGGTATGTTTGATCTGGCATAATGATGATTCATTAAAATTGTGAGGTCTGTGTACACGCCTGGTCCACAAATTATGGAAATAAAAAAAATTTAAATTAAAAAAAACGTTTACAAGTGTTTTTGATATATATGTACATAATACTTTGATAAGTATGTTTTAACTTAAATAGGGATGGTATAATAAAATTGTGGGGTCTGCGTTCGCACCTGGCCTCCATAGAATGGAAATAGGTACAAACTTTAATAAAGACTTTTCATATCTATCTGCGTAAGTATACTTTGATAATTATGTTTCAGTTTGAAAAAATATGGTATAATAAATTATGGGGTGCTCGTTCGCGACTGACCTCCAAAGAATGGAAATATGTCACAAAGTTTAACAATGTTTTTTAATATAGATCCACAGAATATTGTGATAAGTGTTTCAGTGTGAACAGGTATGGTATAATAAATTATGGGGGGTTATCCATTTTATTTTTACTTTCATCATATTTTGCTTTGGTTTTGATACCCCCGAATTCGAAGCTATCTCTTTACAGCCCTTCCTTTTCATAACCTATCATACTTTAATAAATTACAGTCCATTTTCTGTAGGCTGTTTTTTAACCCAGTCAACGACGGGTACTTTTGCTAGTATATATATATATATATATATATATATATATATATATATATATATATATATATATATATATATATATATTATTTATATATATTATTATTATTATTATTATTATTATTATTATTATTATTATTATTATTGATCACTGCAAGTTCTGTGATGTTCCCTGGAGTCTGAGTGACAACAAACTTCCCCAGATTTCCAGTACTCTTCACTTTTTTCAATAACCTTTGCAAACAACAGCCACATTGATTTCTCACTGGTAGTGACCATTGGTCTCCACTGGGATTTGGGTGGCAATACACTTCCCTAAGATCCAAGTTCTTTTCTGTACTAATCCAGTTGAAGTCTGGTTAGTGCTTTCTCTCCTTGGTCTTTCCATCCTCCTATTTGGTATGGTGCCAGTTGTGCTGACTCCAGTTTTTTTTTAGTGGGGGGGGGGGAGATAATAGCAATTTACAATTTTAATGTTTAAATTCTCATGGTTGCATTTTTTCTTTCTTTCACTTCTATAGGCTTGGTTACTATTTGTCGCTCATATAGACTCATTTCTGCACTGTAGGGTTTTTCTTAAAATTTCAGCTGTTTTCAGCATTACGGTTCATTGTATAATTTCAGTCTTCCCATCGATTTCGATTTCTCTTAGTCTTTTTTCCCAGTTTTTTTTATTATTATTAACTCACCAGTAGTTCTCAAACAGATCACCTTCTTATTAACTATTATTACATCTGGTTTTCTGTCTTAGATGAACTTTTTTTAAATACAGATAAATAAGCTCATCCAAGCTAGCAAACGAGATGTGATAATATTCCAGATTCATCTATTTGCAAAGAGCATTGAGCACTGTATTTTCCATCTGTATAACACAATAACTTGCTTTTGTAAAACAACATTTTTCATCGATATTTTTAATTATTCCATTTTTTTCTTTCATTTGCATCATATTATTTTATTAATTTTTTTCATTCACTTTTTCATTTATTTTTCATTCATTCTTATCATTCGTTTATTTGATTGTTATCATTTAGATTATTCCGGTTACTGTTCTCATCTTGAGTGTTATTTTCACAATGTTTCAGTTGATGAACCTCTAACTAGTGATGGGACGATTCCAATATTTTTCCTGATTCTGATATAATTACCGATTCTGATAAAATTACCGATTCTATACTAAATTCCTGATTCTGTACTAAATTCCCGATTTTGATACAATTACTGATTCCAATTCCGATCCTTTATAAATCTCTAAATATTCAATTATAGAGTTGTTATTTTTTTCATATGATCATAAAAACACGTTAAAAATGCAGATACTTTCTTAACTGTAAAAATAAAATAAACATTTGTGGAAGATGATCTGTAGATTTTAATTTTACTGGTAGTTTAAAATCAATAAATATTTATTATTTTATCATTACTACAAACAATGAATGATTTTGTTTTAAAATCAAATGAAAAAGAGAATTAAAAGAATCGTTTTTAGCATCAGAAAATTGGAACAAATTTTTCTGATTCCAATACTGATTCCGATATCATCAAAAGTTTCGATTTTTCTGATTCCAGATTCCAATTCCGATTAATCATCCCAACACAACATTTGATCTTCTTCAAATATATCTTGTCGAACTCGAGAATCTGTACGGATTTTTGAACAAAATATTTTATTGGATAAACGGGAGTAGCATGCCCTCATTCCATCAGCCATTGTGCAAGCCTTTTCTAGTCTCGCATAAAAACATGCGTTCACATCTCAAGCCATATTTCTTGTCATATACATACGCGCACACAAACATATGCACGCACGTACACACACGTACATATATTCACATTCGCATACATACACTCACATTCACGTGCATACACACACACGCTAACGTATGCACACATACGCACACATGTACGCACACATGGGCAACGTCACTTCACCTTTGAAGGAAATTCACACATGCATAAAAGACCACCGGAAACAACTATAAAAGCAAGAGCAATAAGTTGCTTCCTCCTTTTCCGAGTCGCCTTCCGACCTAAGAGGTCGATGGACTAACGGCCCCGTTTCAGGGCGCGCGCGCCCGCGCACGCCTCACGCCACCTGCTACTATGCGTGGGGCAAGAGTCAACAGACAGTACATACACCTTACATGCTTTCTCCCTCCAAACTGGATTGACTTTCTCTTTCTCTCTCTCTGTCTACAACAATAGACTTTCCCTCTCACCAGCTAACAGCAAGAGACACATGCCAAACTATAGACTTTCCTTCTCACCAGTTAACAGCGAGAGACGCACGCCAAACTAAACACGTGCTGTACCCTTTTCTTTCATTTGTTTTTTTCACAAAATAAATTCTAGTTCGTTTAATTCAATTTAACACGTTGTTCGTTTCTTCCTCAAAACAATTCATTTTTCCTATTTTGCCACACCTCAACAAATTGGTGACACCCAAACGCGTGAGGGACACGCATTTCCTTCTATAACCACAAGTCCACAACAAACCGGCGACCACGACAAGACGTGAAACGAACAAGCATGGTGACCCTACCTTTTTGAAATTAATTGTTTTGAGCGAGACGCGCGTTTTCGTTGATAAAGAAAAGACAAACATTTCAACAAAGAAAAACAAGTGAACTACTACCGACAAGAATCTCAACGAGCTACAACGATGAAACCCCTCATCAGACTCGCAGAAAATAAATACGGAGCTGTCGACTTCATACCGAATATAAAGAAAAATTTGAGCTCGACAAACATTTTTTTCACGGTTTCCTGACATTACCCTGCAACAAACGCAAAGAGAAAAATCACATAGGCCTATACACATTCTCTCTCGCACAGCAGAAGCAACAACAAAGTAACAATACCAGGACATCCTTATTAAACATAGGAAGAAGTTGAATCAACAATATGAGTTGAGATGCAGCACGCACACTGATAAACTCACAACTGGAAGTTTTGTTCACAGCCGGCAACTGGACACTACCGTTCAACACGAACGAATGTGCAACTAACACTCGTACAGACAATACACACACTACTGCAGACTCACTTGCGAAGACTACAATACACACACTACTGCAGACTCACTTGCGAAGACACCGTCAACGTGACACACCATGCCAACACGAACAAAAATTTTTCTTCCAAACGAACAATTCACTTCACTATCCAAGCAACTCGTTGCACATGTCAGCACACAACAAAAAACAAACAAACAAATGTCAGCCTAAAAAAAGAGTAAACGCCTTTTCCACACGTAAGTAAATACTTTTTTTTTTACGAACACACTCCGTTTTTGACGTTTTTTTAAACAATCACACAGCAAAAAAAAAAAAAAAACAGGATAAAAAGTAAATTGCGGAAAACATTACTTACAAAAAAAAAATATATATATATACGCTGCATATTTTTTCCCTGGGAAGGGGAGTATTGTGCGAGCCTTTTCTAGTCTCGCACAAAAACACGTGTTCACATCTGAAGCCATATTTCTTGTCATGTACATACGCACACACAAACATACGCGTGCACGTACACACACGTACATATATTCACGTTCACATACATACACTCACATTCATGTGCATACACACACACGCTAACGTATGCACACATACGCGCACATGTACGCACACATGGACAACGTCACTTCCCCTTTGAAGGAAATCCACACATGCGCAAAAGACCACCAGAAACAGCTATAAAAGCAAGAGCAATAAGCTGCTTCCTTCTTTTCGACGTAGCTCCTAAGCTGAGCGGTCAACGGACCATTTGCCCCTTTTAGGGTGCGCGCACCAGCGCACATCACGTCCCCTGCTACTGTATGTGGGGCAAGAGTCAACAGACAGTGCATACACTTTATACACTTTTTCTCTCCATGAACTGGATTGACTTTCTCACTCTTTTTTCCCTTTTGCTTTGGTCCATCAACCAGACAAATTCGTGTCTACAACTTGTGCCTAAGAACACCTCCGCGTAGCTGACTGTTAACATGCCGCGCAGCTTTACTGATATCAACCTCTATCTTTTTCTTTGTCTACACGCTGAACTGTCATTCCCATTTCCACTACATTACTCACTCTTCTTTCCACGTGCGGACATGAACACGTGTTACACCTAAAACATTCGTTTTTCAACAGAAAATAAACGTTTATTTTATCCAGCAATTGAGTTTTGTTTCCTTCTTTCCATTCGTTTCATTATTTTCTTTTGTAGCGAGTTAGGATTATTATATCCTGGCCCACAACACCATGATTGAGTAGAAGTAATTCGCTAGTGACTCGTTTGCATACTTTGTCTGTGACAGCTGATGAGTAAACATCTGCTTGGGAGTTACTTGGACATTTTAGTTATTTTCCAAATCTTCACATTAATTATGATTAAGTCCGACCCGTTATCTACCTGGAATTATATTTTTTTTATTAGCTATTGTTTTATAGTTTTATTATTATTATTATTATTATCATTATTATTATTATTATTATTATTAGAGACTGATAGTAATATTTTTTTAACTTTCTCAGGTGTTCTCTGTTCAGTCATGTAATATACGTTTTTATTTTTTTATCTTATTTTTTACTCCCTCAGTTTCTTTTGTTGCTTTTTTTTTTTTTGTTTTTGCTTTATGCATGCAGAAGAGAAAAATTTATGCCCTTTGAATCGATAAGCATGTCATTTTTTTGTTTTTGAATGGATAGTCTTGATATATATGTAATTTCCCACAGCCGTAAAGCCGATTCATTTTAAAATAATTTTGTTTTTTGTTTTTTGTTACCTTGTACACCTTATTCTTTATCGCATGAATATTTGTTTCTTCGATTTTTGTGTTGTCCACTTTTAAGTTTAGAATTATTTGGCGTTCTTCTGTTAAATTTTGGAGAGTAATGTTTTGATTCTGCTCCATCCTTGTTTGTAACCGAGTCCTCATTTCTTTTTCTGATGCAGAAGTTAAGCCGTGTATGAATATTAGACATTAAAACATGTTGAACGTTATCTCATTTAACTATAACTTTTTATAATATATATTTACTGAACTGATGATATACGTTGTGTAATCTGCGCGAGCTTTTTCTAGTCTCACACAAAAACGCGCGTTCACATCTCAAGCTATATTACTTGTCATATACATACGTGCACACAAACATACGCGCGCACATTCACACATGTACATATATTCATGTTCGCGTATATACAGGCACATTCACGTGTATATACCCACACGCTAACGTACACACATGTACTCACATATGCGCACACGTACGCACACATGGGCAACGTCACTTTCTCTTCAAAGGAAATCGACACATGCGCAAAAGACCACCGGAAACACCTATAAAAGCAAGAGCAATAAGCAGCTACTTTCTTTTCAGACCAGCTTCAGAGCTGGGTGGTCTACAGACCGACAGCATGCCTTTTTGGCAGGTGTGCGCACACGCGTGCCTCACGCCACTTGCTACTATGTGGGACAAAAAGCTAACAGACTGTACTTACACTTTATACGCTTTCTCTCTCCATGAACTGGACTGACATTCTCACTCTTTCTCTCTATATATATACAACTTGTCCCTGAGAATACCTTCGCGTAGCTGACTGCTAACATGGCGCACAGTTTAACTGATGTCAATCCTCTATCCTTTTCTTTTTCTACACGCTGGACTATCATTCCCATTTTACACTACATTACTCACTTCTCTTCCCACGCGCGAACAAACGATAGTGACCCGAACGTGAGATGAACACACATTCCCTTTTTCCTTCTATAGTACCAGTCCTGCAACAAACGATGGTTACACCCGCGCAGACATGAATACGTGTTATATCTAAAACATTCATTCTTTCAACACTAAATAAACGACATGTTTATTTTATCCAGCAATTGAGGTTTTGTTTCCTTCATTCCATTCGTTTCATTATTTTCTTTTGTAACGAGATTAGGATTTATATATCCTAGTCCTCTACAAATCTTCTGAATCTTTTTTCGTCAGGTTTAAGTATTGCCAAAAAGTATTAAATAGTGAACTTTGTTTCCTAAATATCTTGGTTAATATTTGTTGGTTTTCTTGGCGTCATTTCACCGGGTGCATTGACAGGATAAAGTTGGCATATTTTTCATGTTATACTGGTCCAAACGTCGATCAAATTTTTACAGGTTTTAATTTTCAAAAATATTTTCGTTACTTGCGAAAATATGCTTCCAATGTGACTTCTGGTTTGTAAATAAAATTGGCGACTGAATTTATTATCAACTCTTGTGAAAAAGTATTCGAGCATGTTAAATTATTTCCTTTTCTGTCAAACTGTTCTAGCAGTATCTCATATTTTTCCCCTGCCGTTCAATATTTTCTTCAAATCTTTTTTTCTTTTTCCAACTTTTCTGCTTTGTTCTGGCGTAATTTCTCTTGCCGTTGTATAAATTTCATCAAATATATTTTGAAGTATGTAGCAGACGAGCTTTCAACAAGCACAGTAGCAAGAGTTAATTCTCGCAGCGCAAGATTTGAAATCTATTTTCTCCCGGGCTTGTCCAGTCACAAGCCAATTCTCAATTACGTGACCGAGTACATAAAAGGCGAAATTGCAAACCCTCTTTCTCTTTCTCCCTGCCTTTCACTTGCAGCAGAGATTCGCCTGGGCCTTTGGCCTCAGGCCTAACGTGAGTACAACAAGCCAACGTGGCTATCATCAAAACTTGCTTCCACGTGCACTTCACACACGTACTCTTTCCTACAACGAAACACTAACCCTTTGTCCCATCTCTACTATCAGACATCCGTAAACACATTGAACACTTGTCTCTCTCTTTCAACAGGCTTGTCGGGTATCTAATCTTCGTCTCCACATCAGGAACTCTTTTTACTACTGCTATAAATACAAGGGCACACGAACACTGCACTAGCAGTATCAGAATTTTGGGGGAATTTTCAGCCGAGTTTCCATTTTGAATAGACACCTATCTTTCTATCAGATTATAACAATATGAAAACGTAATTTAAACCCGTAAATTTTATTTCAATAAAACGAGCAAAGACCAAATTTTAATATCATAAAAGCTTTAATAGAGAAATAAACAATTTTATTTATTTTTCCTTCGATTTCTTCACTTAACATTTCACGGAATGTCGAACAAATAACACAGTTGAATCTTACGATATATATTTTAAACGGCAAAATATCACTCACCTGCTCCATGAGTAAGATATGCTTTCTTTTAATCTTCCTGTATGAGAATTTATTCATATTTATGTATTATAATCCATGTATTTTTTAAATGGAAGGATTTTTCCAACATATATCGCGACAACACGTGTCTTTCAAGAAAGTTGTAAAGACACCGGATGTTAAGATTATCACTTACTTATGTACGGAAGCCTATAAGTGTAAAAAAAAAACACTAATTCAGAAACCTTAATAATCTCGATATTGGATTATATTCCTTCAAATTTTCCACTTTTAAAGGTTTTCGGAGGCGCTGAAAACGGAAATAACCATTTATATATACGGCAAACGAAACTAGTAGTTTCCAAGATAAAAAATTTTACAAATGGTCACAAAGTGGGGGGTCACTTTTCTATAATGATGTGACGTCAAATGGGCACCCACTTTATGGCCACATTGCAATGAACAGATTTGGCCGTAATTTTAAAGGAATTTTCGAGGGTGGCTTCATATTGACCCTATATGAATAAAGGGAGATAACATCGTCCTTTTTTTTTAATGTGGGCGCCTTTACGCTATCGTACATGAAAACTGGGATTTTTCATTTTTGGATTTACACGGATTACGAAATGACGAAGATATGCAATGTAATTTTTTTTTTTTTAATATCTTAAAGAAATACCTGAATTTTTTATTTATTATACTATAAATCTGCATTATAGGGTTTCGTCTTTTTTTTTATATATCGAAAAAAAGGAAACCAGGAATTAAATATAAAAATATACACTGACCGAAAAATAATGACTGGAAAATTCTAAACAAAAATTAAGCTTCCACGTAAAAAAAAAAAAAACACGTGGTTATCGAAAAAAGAAGGATTTACATTTTGGACTTTACCGGTAAATTTACAGATAAGTGATATTTTTTTGTTGTTTTAAATTTGAGTATTTTATTTATTCATGTTTTATCTTCAATTTGTGATATATAAAACGTGTCGACCAAAATTAATTATTAAAATTCTCATAGACATTTCAAAATGGGGGGGGGTGAATTTATAAAACAACGTTTGTCTAAAATATCATATTCAGTTTATCGGAAAGAGCATAAAATTTTACATTCAACCTGAAAAAAACGTAACAATTGAACGAATAGGAAAATTTTGATAGATTTTTAAAGTTTAAAAATTGAAAAATATTCATCTCATAAAAATCAATTGATTTCATTACGTAACAAAATGGCTCCCAGAGCGCACGCACGCACTTTGTAAACACTGTTTTTTAAACAATGAAAAATAATATTTCTATTATTTTTTAAACAACTTAAATAGTTTATTTTGGAAGCATATTCTATAAAGAAAATAAATAACCCACTTTAGAAAGAGAAATTACGAGTTTTCTATATTTTAATCGCAGTTTTCTGTTAGGGGTGTCAAAAATTCCCCCAAAATTTTGATACTGCTAACACTGCACCCTCCTACTAACCAGTTTCTCTCTTGTACACGCCACTAACGAAGATGATAAATAAAGTTGTTTTTGAATATAGAATGAAACGCCATTTTGTTTTGGTTCTTATTCAATATTTTCGTGACCCCTAAATAGGCAACCTTCGATGGCTTTGTTTGCTATCTACGCTTTTCTTAACTGCTTAAAAACAGCAAAAACTCTCAATATCACTAACACTTTCTGTTGCTGCAGGATTCTTTCTTGTTCAAAAATTCGGTTTGACCGCATACTCGTCACAAACAAACAAACAAAACAAGGAGCATATAAAAAAAAGTATGCACTTTTCACAGAAAAGCAAAAACAATCTTCAAATGTCGCTTACTCATCATTGAGGCCACTAGAATACTGTTCTACGACTGGAATTTCTCTTCGCCGAAAAGAAAAACAAAGCACCATCACTGGACACTTAAAACTAAAAGGCTGAAACATTTTTAAAGACACGTGTCACATAAATAAAAAATAAAAACATTTTAGCGGAAATGCATTTCACTAGAAATACTGAACACATTTTCACTGAAAATGAGAAAATAATTTGTAACCAGATACATTTCCCTCGAAACGAACAATACAAAGAAAAAAAACATCTTTTCTTTCACAACGGCTACATATAAAAAACACCAGCCTTCAAAGAAATTAGTGTGCAAAAAATTCTAATACTTGGCCTGGACTTTCGCTGTTTCTCATGCTACCTTGTGGGGGTCGTCAGGCCTTTTTAGGAACTAACTTCCTCCACAAATAAATAAAAATAAAAAGAAGAAGACTTACATGCAAAACAAACGGAGGTTTATTCACAGAAACCAACCATTAACAAATAAAATATAATTCTCTTTATAATGAGTTCAGAAGTCCCTTTTAAGTGTTCGTATAAAAAAAAGGAGAATGTCTTTTTTTGTTGAACTGTTCATATGTTAAAACATGTTAAGAGAGGCATTAGGTAATGTTCGCCTGTGAAATTGTATGAAGCGCGCGGAGCGGTGAAAATGGAAGAGTGATAGTAATACGCGTGGAACGTCCAAATGAGAATGCAGTTGAGAGAGAGATTTGATGTTTGTGTGTGCTTAAATACTATTTGGACCGGCTCCCAGCGAGCTTAAGAAGAAAAGTTTAGAAAAATGTCCTTGGAGAAATCCCATTGGACGGAAACATCACGTGGGGTGCTCTGTACTACATCCGCTCATTTTGAGTCGATTTAATATATAAGGCCACGCCGGAATTTGCGTGGGAGTTATTTTTTATTTTTCACGCACCAACATAATCATAATCATACTGTGCGCCTAAATTGTATTTATTTTTATAACAATTTTTAATCCGAATCTTAACCGTGTCAACTGGCACAATACTCCCCCCAGATTGAAAAGAAAAAAAATTTTTTTTTTCAATATGTAATGTATTCCTTGAAATGTTTCGGCCAGTGGACTTTCCTACCTGTTTTTTTCGTAGATTTGATGTTCCCTTCATTTTCTGCTGGTCTCCCATATTCTAAGGGAATTTGTTCTGGTGGGGAAATTGTCTGAGGGTATTCCTCAATGTATGCTGGTTTAATTCGGTCGATCGCGAAGTTGTCTTTCCTGTCTTTCCTTTGGACAGTAAAATATTTTTCACTTCTGTCCAAAACTTGGTATGGTCCTGTGTAATTTGGACAAAATGGCTTTTTGACTGTATCATTCCTAATAAATACATATTTGCATGTGTGAAGGTCATTCGGCATATATGTTTGTTTGTCAGCCCTCCTAGTGGGTGTAAATTTGAGAGAAGACATTTTGCTCTTTAATTCCGTCACAAATGTAGCTGTGGGTGAAATGTCTGTGTATGCATTAAAATATTGTCCCTTGACGTATCTGATGTCTGTGGAATATTGAGCAATATAATCAAGATGTCTGATTTCTCTTGGGCCATATTTATCTACATGTGTATGCAGTGCATACGTTAACGGTTTATGGTCAGTGTAAATACAAAAGTTTCTTCCTTCTAACAGATGTCTAAAATGTTTAATTGACAAATAAATTGCTAATAGCTCCCTTGAAAAGGTACTGTACTTTGTCTGTGTCTTGCTCAGTTTGGCTGAGAAAAACGATATAGGGGTCATTGTATCCCCTGTCAGTTGGTGTATAACTGCTCCTACAGCTATGTCTGATGCGTCTGTTGTAAGTGTAAGTTTCGATTCTTCACTGTCCTTAATATAATTCAATTTTGTGAAATTGACTAAGGCAGTTTTAGCTTGACGGAAAGCTTTTAAAGCTGATCCTTCCAGTTTTAATTGTTGGTTTTCGTTTTGTTCTTCAATAATGACGTTAACGGTGCAAGGATTGTGGAACAGTTGGGTAAAAATCGTCTGAAATAATTAATTACACCTATGAAGCGACGAACTTGTCTAACAGACGTAGGTTGTGGAAAATTCGTAATGGCACTTACTTTTTCGGGTAATGGTGATATACCATCCTTATCAATTGAATGTCCGAGGAAATTTACTTCTTGCTGACCGAAAATACATTTGTCCAAGTTTAATTTTAAACCGTAATGGGACAGTTTTTGGAAAGCTTGTTCCAAGTGTTGTTTATGTTCGTCGAGGTTTCTATTAGCAATTAGGACATCGTCCACGTAGGCGAATACGAATGGAAGGTCCCTAAAAACCTCGTCTATTAACCTTTGGAAGGTTTGACAAGCGTTTCTAAGTCCGAATGGCATTCTGACGAATTCGTAAAGTCCAAATGGTGTGGTCAGTGCTGTTTTATGGATATCTTCTTCCGCCACCGGTATTTATTTATATTATTAAATATTTATTTCAATAAACATTTTTGGTTTTCTTCTGAAAACCAATCCAACAAGGGGGTATTTGTGGCAGACGAACTTACAACAAGTACAGTAGTAGGAGTTAATTCTCACAGCTCGAGATTTAAAATCCATTTTCTCCTGGTCTTGTCCAATCACAAGCCAGCTCTCAATCACGTGACTGAGTACATAAAAGGCGAAATCGGAAATTTTTCCTTCTCTTTCCTCCTGGCCCTACCAGGCAGCAGACATTCGCCTGGGCCTTTGGCCTCAGGCCTAACGTGAGTATCACAAGCCAACATGGCTATCGTCAAAACTTGCTTCCACATGCACTTCACACACATATTCTTTCTTACCATGAAACACTAACCCTTTGTCCCATCTCTACTATTGGATATATGCTCAACACGTAAACACATTAAACATTTTTCTCACTCTTTCAATGGGCCTGGCCTATATCTAATCTTTATCTCCACATCAGAAACTCTTTTCACTACTGCTATTAATACAAGCGCACACGAACACTACACTCTCCTACTAACCAGTTTCTCTCTTGTACACGCTACTAACAAAGATGACAAATAAAGTTGCTTTTGAATATAGAATAAAACTCCATTTTGTTGTGGCTTATTCTATAAGTACTCCTTTTTTTTTTCGTTTTATATCTTGAACAACGATTTGTGTGTAATAATAAAGAGTTACTTGCCCTTGGTTAATATCAGGGGGAGTCTAAATAAAGTATTTGATGTGAACGGACGCGTTTCTGGTTCTTTCCTTCCTCCTCTTAAATGTAGTAGCAGCAGTCACCACGTGGTGGCATAGAAATTACAGGGACCCGACGAAACATGGTGTCAGATTGGGATAAATTTTTTTCTTTGGATAAGGAAACCTTATAACGAGAAAAAAAAAAAGGATTAACATCAACTATTTCAAAAAGAAATATGTTTAGACTTCAGCCCCCAGAGCGTTTTGACTTTACGCAACCGAACCAGTGGAGGACATGGCGAGAGCGATTTCAACGTTTTCGGAGTGCGACAAAATTATATGAAGAGTCGCCCGATACACAAATTAGCACACTTGTGTATTGTATGGGACCGGACGCCGAACAGATATATAAGTCATTCTCTTTCAAGAAAAAGGAAGATGAAAAGAGTTTCGACGTGATACTGAACAAATTTGAAGGCCACTTCATGCCGAAAAAAAATATTATGCACGAGCGCGCAAAATTTCACCTCAGAACACAAAGGGAAAGCGAATCGATGGAACAATTTATTCGGGGACTTCATGAACTATCAGAAAACTGTGATTTTCCACACAAAAATGACAAATAAGAGACAGGCTGGTCATCGGGTTAAGAAGTGGAGAGCTATCCGAAAAACTACAACTTAGAGACGACCTAAGCTTGGAAAAGGCTATAGAAATAGCATGCAGCTATGAACAAGTGAGACAGCAAATGGCTGAAATGAAGGAAAAATTGGTTGACAAAGTAAAACAAAACGAATGGAAACAAAATTATCCACAAAAAGAAACGCAGCAACAGAGATGTGGAAAATGTAACAAAAAACACAAACGGCAAGATTATTGTCCAGCGAACGGAAAACGATGTCGAAACTGTGACAAAATAAATCACTTCGCGATATGTTGCAGATTCAAAGCCCATAATGTCAGACAAGTGGAAAAACATACGACAGAGGAATACTTTCTTGTGGCTATTTATAAAAGAAAAGAATTCAGAGAAAATGCAATAGACCCATGGCACGTGCGGTTAAAGGTATGTGAAAATAATTTCATTTTTAAAATCGACACCGAAGCGGACATAAATGTTATCAGTTATGAAACGTTTCGTAGCTTGAGAAAAAACCCTGTTTTGAAACCAGCATATGGCATATACAAAAGCCCCGGAGGTATATTGAACTGTATAGGGAAGTTTACGGTTGATACGAGACATAAGGATAGCAGATACTCATTCGAAATACATGTTATTGATAGCAGTACAGACAACTTGCTATCAAGAGAAACAGCGTATCGAATGAATTTGGTTAAATTCGTGTCTAATGTAAACAAAGGGGAGGTAACTGGAGTCATGAAAACAGACCCAGTGAAAATAGCGTTAAAAGACGGTGTGAAACCATATTTAACCCCGACGGCTAGACGGATAGCATTTCCCATTATGCCAAAAGTAAAGAAGGAACTTCGACATTTAGAGGACGATGGTGTGATCGAGAAAGTCACACAACCAACGGATTGGTGCAGTCCAATCGTTCCGGTGAGAAAACAAAACGGAGAAGTACGGTTGTGTGTCGATCTAAAAAAATTAAATTCAGCAGTAAAACGCGAATATTATATGCTGCCGAATCTGGAGGATATATCACCCAAATTGAATGGCTCAGTGATATTTTCGAAACTGGACGCAGCCAGTGGGTTTCACCAAATTCCATTGGCAAAAGAGAGTCGGTTGCTTACGACTTTCATAACCCCATTCAGGAGATATTGTTTTAAAAGATTGCCCTTTGGAATATCATTAGCACCGGAAATTTTTCAGCGGAAAATGTCCAAGCTTCTAGAAAATGTGGAAGGTGTTCACGTCATAATAGATGACATATTAATTCATGGGAAAACGATGGAGGAACATGATAGAAGGCTTACAGTAGCACTAAAAATAATAGAGCAAGCAGGAATAAAATTAAACAAAGAAAAGTGCGAATTCAGGAAAAGTATTATAAAATACTTCCGACACAGCATATCAGCTAAGGGGATACAACCCACTGAAGAACGGTTAGAAGCGATAAAAAAGTTGTCTACCCTTACATCAGTCACAGAGCTCAGAAGATTTTTGGGAATGAGTCAGTATCTAGGAAAATTCGTGTCTAACTTAGCAGCGGCATTACAACCAATGCTGGAATTATTGAAAAAAGATACGGTTTGGGCTTGGAATGAACTTCAAGAAAAGTTATTCCAAAGCGTTAAAGAACTATTGACACAGGCACCGATATTGACTTATTATGATTCAAAAAAGCCCATCACGATTAGTGCGGATGCGAGCAGCTATGGACTTGGCACTGCCATTTTCCAAGAAGAAAATAAAATATTGAGAGTCATAGCTTATGCCTCTCGTACGCTGACACAAACAGAACAAAACTATGCTCAAATTGAAAAAGAATGTTTAGCGAGCATATGGGCCTGTGAGAAATTTGACAGATACATCGCGGGACTAGATCAGTTTTGTCTTCTAACGGATCATAAACCTTTGGTACCATTGATAAATACTCAGGATCTGAATAACACTCCTTTGAGATGTCAAAGACTGTTGATGAGACTTAGGAGATACAATCCTATAGCAGAGTATGTTCCTGGGAAACTTTTGCTGGTATCAGATGCACTGTCTAGAAGTCCAACCGAAAAAGCAGAAAGCACCACGGAGAAAGATGTAGAAATATATATAGACACTATCATAAAGACCAGATCAGCTACTGATAGAAAATTAAAAGAAATTAGGAATGCTACATCTAAGGATTCAAAACTACAGGAGATTATCCATTTAACATGAAATGGTTGGCCGAGCAAGGAGGATAGATTAAACAAGGGAGTTAAACCTTACGTTAACTTTAGGAATGATCTATCAATTCATCAGGAAATTTTATTTTATCAAGATCGAATAGTGGTTCCACAAAATCTCAGAGAAGAAATATTACAAGCAATACATACAGGACATCTGGGGTTAAACAAATGCCAAGAACGAGCCAAAATGTCAGTATGGTGGCCGAGAATATCACAAGAAATAGAAGATCTCATTAGACAATGTGATTTTTGCAATAGTCATCGTGCTGCAAATCCCAATGAAACATTGAAACCAACTACTTTGCCAGATAGGCCGTGGCAGAAATTGGGGACAGACATCCTAAAATTGGAGGGAGAATATTACTTAGTCGTAACAGACTATTTCTCCCGTTACTTGGAAATCGCGAGATTAAATCCACTAACCAGCAAAATGATAATTGGGAAATTACGAGAAATATTTGCTCGATGGGGAATACCTGAGGAGATCGTAAGTGATAATGGAAGACAGTTCACAAGCACATATTTCAAAGAATTTGCAAAACAATATGGATTCACACACACCACAGTGAGTCCGCATTTCCCTCAGGCGAATGGAGCTGCCGAAAGCGCAGTGAAAATTGCGAAAAGAGTATTACGACAGCCAGACATTTTTCTCGCATTAATGGCTTACCGTAGTACACCAATAACTGCTACAGGAGTTAGCCCAGCAGAACTCTTGGTGGGTAGAAAAATATTTTTTTTAAATAATTTAAAAACTTGTTTGGCCTTAACACAAGAATTATATTTTGAAACAAATATTCCATAAATATTTCAATTTAACTTATTTTTATATAAGTTACTAAAAGAATTTTCTTCTTTTCAGCAAACGTCCTTTTCATTCCTGTTTTTAGCTAATAACCCGGATCTTTTCAAATATGGTATCATGTAGGGAAACAGTGGATGATATTAGCATGTTTACTCATTTAAAAAGTTTTTTTCTTCAGATTTCATGCATAATACTAAATTGATTTTAATTCCAAAACATTCAGCATATTATAATCTCTTAAAAAATACAATTTTTATCGCCTATGCATAATGATATCGCTTTTTTTCTAAAAATTTTATATGCATTCTAATCTACACCTTAACCTTGAAATCATGTTTTAGTATTTAAAAAAAACTGGGTTTGTATTACTGTACACATAGATTCGAAAAAGTTGTCAAAAAAACAAATATATAACAAATAAATGTTATCAAAGGCAAGATAAGTTACTTTTCTACCAAACTGGA
Source organism: Euprymna scolopes (assembly GCF_053919585.1). Taxonomy (NCBI): domain Eukaryota; kingdom Metazoa; phylum Mollusca; class Cephalopoda; order Sepiida; family Sepiolidae; genus Euprymna; species Euprymna scolopes. Next base: position 72,377,515 of record NC_136499.1, on the reverse strand, counting down.
TATATTTTTTGTGTTTTTATTCAATGTAACATGTTTATTCAGCTCGAAAAACATACAGTGTTTACCGATGTATTGGAAAATTTAAGATGGCGCCTAACTCTCTCTTTAACACGGTAAGTTTGGGAAAAGGTATTATAAATAAAAAACTATACAAACTCGCTCAATATATGTTACCGTGATATAGGTTGACATATATTCGGCGGCTTTTTAACAATATTTTGTCTAGTTTTTAATTTATAACACCTTTTCCCAAACTTACCGTGTTAAAGAGAGAGTCAGACGCCATCTTGAATTTTCCAGTACATCGGTAAACACTGTATGTTTTTCGAGCTGAATAAACATGTTACATTGAATAAAAACACAAAAAATATATCCAGTTAGGTAGAAAAGTAACTTATCTTGCCTTTGATAACATTTATTTGTTATATATTAGTTTTTTGACAACTTTTTCGAATCTATGTGTACAGTAATACAAACCAAAAAAACTCATTAAAAAGATCCAATATGGAGTCCTGAAATTTCAAATATTGGAACCGACATATGAAATCATAAAATCTAATAACGGGAGGTAACCCCTACACTGTCGTCTTTATTTAAAAAAAATGCTATTAATTTATTACTGACTGTAAATAATAAGCGACCATACATTAAGAAATTACAAAAAAAGAAACCTGAAGCATTTTTCACTTTCTACTTCATACATCATAATACAATATTTTCAATATTACCGAGAAAAATTATAATTTGTTTAAAAAAACATTTGAATATTATATTAGATTAGCAGGATCATCCATATCCTGGCATTGCTCGGGATCCCAGTGTAAAATTAGAGGGTGGGAGGATTAATTAAATTTTTTCTAGGTGATTTTTAGGAATAGGTATCCAGAAATTTGCAGTTGTAACCTTAGCAGTTTTAATTTTCTGGAGAATATCAAATCAATTTCGATTCTTCTACACAATATGTAGTGAACTAAACTGACTTTGCAAACTAAAACTAAAATTTAGTTTTGGGTTAGGTTAGTTTAAAAATTTAAAAAAAAAACAAAAAAACAGTTCTATTCACATTGTGTAAATTGTTCGGTGAAGTTTGCTAACATTCATTATCCTCAGTTTACTTAGCAAATCATGTATTTTTCAACAGCGTTGATTTTTTTTTTTCAAGTGATAGCTAATTTCAGAATTTTTGAAACGACTCTCTCCACAAAAAAATTTAAATTATTAAATCTTTACTATCCTAATCGACATACTTTACCAGCTCAAACATTTCAACTTCTCTTTTTATTTTGATTACATTTAAACAGGCTGAAAAAATATCTGCAGAAAAAGAATTAAAAAACTTAAATATGTTAGATATTAGAGTGGGAGATTATTTTTCTATATCAACTTAATGTAAATTGAGCACCTATTTCCTGGATAATTAGTGGTAAATCAAGACAGATAACTGAATGGTTACTCAATTTTGGGATGGGAAAATTGGTGTAGAAACATTTTCTTTTTTTTATTCATCAAATTTAGTTTTTTTTTTTCTGTTTTAAATAAAAATGAAAGGTTTAATTTTTGAAGGTGTTACATTTTGGGGGAGGGGGTTTTTTAAATTCTGAAATCAGCCACTACTTGTCAGCTTTAACTGTACCACTTTTACCATGACATTTTTACCTGTGCCATTATTGCTTGCATTTGTATAATGATTTATTATTATTTAATACTACGTTTCTTTTAAATAATATTCCAATGTTTGGTTACGAAAATGCAGGCACCAATCTCATATTAAATGTATCATAGACCCAAAATGTTCATTGCAAAAATAAAATTTGGCCAGTAAAATGTTGAGTCATAATTTTGTTAAAACAGAAATTTGGATTGATTCAGATTTGTGTGAAAATTTTGAAAAATATCATTGTAGGGACTGAAAAGTGATGGTGCCAATTGACTGTACAACTAATAAAGTAGACAGAAGGCAAAGAGATAATGACAATAGCAAAGAGAGATGATAGACACAGACAATCAGTTAAAGGACAGTGGGTATCGTGTTTTATTTTACGAAACAAAAACAGTAAATTGTATAGCAATGGAGATTGTGTATCAGCATCAGCTGGAGTGAGAACATGCGTCTCGACAAGAAGTTAAAAGTCATGCATCCCAGAGACAGAATGATGTGATTAAGATGAGTTCGGGTCATGTAGGCAGAATCTGATGTTCAAAACTGGTAACTGGATATCGAGGGGTGCTGAGACTGGTAGCTGGCCATCAAAGGGCACTGGAACAGGTAGCTGGACGTTAGTGGGCACTGCAAACGGGTAGCTGGACTTCAGTGGCCCTTGAACTGGTGGCTGGAAGCCGTACGAGTGTTGGAGGCTGCAGATGCAGGAGTGAGCTGGAGTCACTGGAAGCTGCAAGAGTGATGCAGTCATTGGAAGTGAGGCAAAGTTGAAATAGCAGGTTGTGAGAGGAAATTCTAGGAGGTAGCAGTAGAGAGTGGAGTGTGTATTGCATTCAGGTAGTTTGTTAAAAGTTAACCCTGGAAAGCACTGCTTGAATCACATTATTAGTTTGTGGTAGTTAGTCCTGAAAAGGGCTGTTTGAGGACTGTTGCTGTTGCTTCTGTTTTCCACAGTGACTGGGTCTGCTGAGTTGGGATGGGAGGCTTCTAGCTCCCAGGCCAAGTTGCAGGATTTGCTGTGAAAGTTGCTTGCTTCATAAAAACCGTTCATGCTACACATAATAGTGTGGATAAACGTTGCTATTTTTATCTCATAGACATAATGTATTTCTAGTTCTCTACCAACAGTGTATTTATGTTTATGCCATTCTAATGTAAATGAACTAATGGTAACACCAAACTGCGACAGTGCATATCGAAAAAATAAAGAAAAAATACTTGTCTTTAATTTCTTGACTTTTTTAACCAAGTGTTAAGTAGATATGTTAAACATTTATCATCCATTTTTGATAGAAAAAATTTAACCAATTATTAATTAAACATTTATCATCCATTTTTAATAGAGAAATTTAACCAAGTGTTAAGTACATCTATTAAACATTTATCATCGATTCAAATTTTTTGTTATATACATGTGTTCGCTTATTTGCACTTTAAATAAAACCTGAAAAGTCATTATCATCACAGACATGAGTTCATAGCTACACCATTTTTAGATTTTACTGGATTTGAATACACATTTTCTGTTGGCATTTTATTAGTGATTAATAGATCTTATACGGCATAATCGCGTTGACACACTGGTTCTCATCAGATCACCAAAGTTAAGCAACGATGAGCCTGGTTAGTACCAGACGGGTGACCATTTGGTAATTCTAGGTGCTGTATGTGCTCTCCGCTTATCTCAGCATTTGTTTCCAGCCGTCTTATACACTTCATTTGCTACTGGTATTTAACAATGTCGACTCAGGAGAGGTGTGGTTGGAGATTGCGAACCTCCTGCCACAAAAATTTCACGTGCAAGTACCCCTTCATGGGTATCCATAGTGTGTCAAAAGACTGAAGGAGCCCGCAATACGTCTTATACATAATGTATTTATTTACATAATTTATATGCTTATGTTTATTAACTTATTTTCTGATTGGTAACGAACAAGTGCATTATTCAGGTTAATGATGATGAGTAATATTAACTAGAAAATAACTGAAATCTTCTAGAAAAAAAAAAGCAATTATTGAGTGTTAGATTCGAACCTTGACAGATGGCACAAAATATTGGAATATAGCAAACGTTTTATTTATATGGTCATCAAAGACAAATATTTTGTCTTTTAACCTACTTTAACTTTTAACTGTTTTTATGAGTTCGGTGTAGAGATACAAAATTAAAAATCTGTTTTACCTGCCCGCATAGACTAAAAAAGTTCAGTTGTCTAAAACAAATAAACATAAATAGAAAATAGAAAAAAATCTTTATTCATATTTAAGAAAAGTATAAATGTTATCGCTTACACGTAAACAATGTGTTAAATGTGTAAGGTGTGTTTACATGAAAGTATAATAAATTGGTATGTAAAAAGATTAAAAACCAATAAAAAATTCTTTTGTTAATTGTTTCCTATGCTTATTTTTATAATTTATTTTGACTTATTTATTTTTGGCAGTGACAAGATTCAGATTATCATAAGTATATTGTTTGGTCAGCTAATAATAGGAAATATTAAACTGGGAAGGAAATGGCAACTATGTCAGAACATTTACTTTTAACACTTCTTTTTTATACTTCTAATTTTGAATAGGTTTTAAAATAGGTTCAAGAATTTCTGGCATCGAAAATATTGATTCCAAATCTATTAGGTTGGCTCTTATTAACTGTGATTCCAATATAATCATGCACAGAGACAAGTTTGCTTTATATATATATATATATATATATATATATATATATATATATATATATATATATATATATATATATATATATATATATATATATATGGTGTCCCAAAAGAAGCTGAGGGATTTTAAATTCGATTAACTTCCTCAATATTTAAGTTATGCTTACCAATTTTCATATGTAGGTAGATGAGCCTCACCGTGCTTTTTGAGATATAGTAAGATATCATAGTCTACTTATTCTAATTTTATTTACACAACTTAATCTACGGTATGTTTTTCACAAGGTTTAATTTTAGTTATGAAAAATGATGTTACTCAAATGTCCATTAATTCCAGTTACTTCATCCGCCGTTACTCCACACCATACTGTACATTTTTTAGGGTGTAATTGCCGTTGTGCTGTTGTGTGGGGATTTTCTGATCCCCAAATTCTGCAATTTTGCTTATTTATGAACCCATTCAGATGAAAATGGCCTCATCGGACATAATAAGGTTTTTGAGAAAGTTTGGATTCCCATTGGCCAAATTTGGAAATTGCATGGCGTATTCCAGTCTTTTTTCCGGATCGTTTGGCTGAACCTCTTGCACCAATTGAATTTTATATGGAAATTTGCCCTCTTCATGAAGCATTCTGTGAAGAAGGGGTGATCGAAAGACCTCAATTTGATTTGTTCTCCTTCTTACTGATGTAGATAGATCCTCGGCCACCCTCTCTGCTAATCTCTGACGATTCTCATAACTTCTTACCGAAATGATAAGTAGAGATAAAAGAAGAATAAACAGGAATGCCTTTTGTAAAGGTTTTATCAATTAAAAGTATACATGTGTTTTCGAGAAATCAATATGGCGGAATCCTTAATTCCAGCCAAGGGGAATAACTACGATCCTTTATTTCCGGAAGAGTCAAAGTAATTTATTCTAACATTTTCCCCTTCAACAATAATTAAGTATGGAATTACAGAAGTTAAATTTAGTCTGTTCAGTACTAGGTTAAGAAGTTCTTATATTTACTTGGAAATCATAGCATTCTGGACGATCTCTGCACTGACTCACAGGGATTTTGGTCCTCAGCGTCCACATCTTGGGAAACATGTATATTTTCAGGATCAGGTAAGGGATCCTTCTCCTTCACGTAGGTATTGTTTTCGTCAGTTGGCGGTTCTTTAGGAGCTTCAGAGCTTGCAGGATTGTTTTCATTGTGTTGGTCTTCTTGATTTGAGGAGTTAGGAGCCAGGTCTCGCACATTAACAGTAGTTTCTGCACCAGAGGGTAGTCACACATGAGCATAGTAGAGATTGATGCCTAATAGGGTAGCAGGGGTTACCGGAGGGTCGAGCTTACTAGACTTAGTATGGTTTCTGACATATATTGGGCCTGGTTTCGCCCAAGTGGGAACAGAAGTTCCGGAGGAAGATTTACAACTATATTTGAACATTCTGTCATGAGGAGTCATATTAGTAGAGTGCATAGTAACGACCTAATTGAATGGAGAGCGTTTGGTAGTATATCTTCCCAATGGGGCAGTTTCATGTTGCTAGAGTGTAAGGTCGTTTGGATGGTCTTCCATAAAGTTTCATTGAGTTTCTTAACTTGCCCATTACCCTCAGGGTGGTATCTACTTGTTTTAGAGGTGGCGATACCTTTGCCACGTAAGTAATCTTTGATTTCTCCTGCAAGGAAGTCGGCAGCCCGGTCAGTGTGTATCATATCGGGCATACCAAAAATTGAAAATAGTTGGTTTACGCAGTGGATCACGGTTTTGCCAGTCATATCCCTACAGGGGAAGGCAAAGGGAAAGCGAGTTTATTCAACAATTATAGTAAGTATTTGTTACCATGCACAGAAGTAGGTTAAGGGCCTTTAAAGTCGATGTTTAATTGCTAGAAAGGTAGTATAGCCTGTATGAGTGTTCCTTTGTTACAACTGGCAAATTTAGGTTTCAGATACTGACAGTAGGAGCACGAGTCTGTTATATTTTTAATTTGTTCTAAAGAGAAAGGAAAGTTTCTTATCCTGATGAAGTGATTGAGTCGCGTTACACCAGTTTCTACTACAAATTCTTTATCCGGGTCGACAGTTATAAGGGTAGCATTTCTTAAGTCGGTCTTCAGCGTCTGAAAAGAATTTAGAATAGACGGGGGCAGTGGAAACTCCTTGTTAGGGTTGAGAGGCAGTATCTTATCAGAAAAGTTTTGAATGAATTTACTATAGTAAGAGAACATACCAATTATTCGTTTTTGTGACCGGAAATTTAGGGGCGGTGGCATTTCAAGGAGTGATTTTAACCTCAGGTAATCAGGAGCAATTTGATTGTTCTGGATTGTGTAACCAAGAAGTGTGATAGAAGTAGCAGAAATGATGCTCTTACTTTGGTTGATCGTGATGTTGTATCTTTTCGCTACATTATAAAACCTTTGAAGGTTGTAGTCATGCTCTTTTTGATCCTTTCCACATATTGTGGCATTGTCTACATACACAAAAGTGTCTGTTAATTTTTCTCTTTCTGCAATGCCATCGATGCATCTTTGAAAGGCACTTACTCCATTAGTGACGCCGAAAGGGATACGAGTAAATTGGTAAAGTTTTCCATTTACTTCAAATGCGATCGGCGTGACTAATTGGGATTTGATGTTAAGCAGACTTCAGGTCGAGTGTTGTAAAAACGTTGTATCGAGCTATGTTATCAATCATTTTATTAATGTTAGGCATGGGATAGGCATCCAGTTCTGTAAATCTATTTATGGTGTCACTGTAGTCGACCACCATTCTTTTTTTTTGATTCTCATTAGAGGTCACTAAAACTTGGGCTCGCCAAGAAGATATAGAGGGTTCTATTATGCCTTCCCTCAACATTCTGGCAGTTTCCTCTCTAATAAATATGTTGTCAGTGAATGAGTGACGACGAGATTTGGTGGCAATAGGAGTCGTCCGTGTAGAAAGATGAGAGAAAAGGGGAGGAGGAGAAATTTTGATACATGAAAAACTCTCCCTCTTACCCATTACTCGATAACAAGTTCTTCCCCGGGACGTTCAAATTTCTGGGTCACAGTTTTATATTGTTTTAGGAGGTCTTTTCCAATAATCATATCAATGAACAGGTCCTTAATTACTTCCACTGTCATGGCGTAGTGGTTTTTACTGTTTAGGGAGATGTCAACAATAGTTTTGTCGATGATTTTGGCATGATGTTACGGTTTTCTGTTTGGGAATAATAAAAAGTTCAGCTTTCTTGCTGTATTTTTGCTGATAAACGTCCCCACGCTGCCGGAGTCCACCATAGCGTTCACTACTTGCCCATTCATTTTGCATTTTGTATATGTAATGTTTTTGGCACCCGTTCCTAGTCAGGAGAGATTGGGTGTCTACCAGATTTAAGGAGGTCACATATAGACCCTTGTTCACAAAATCAGGCCACCATAGGGAATTTCTTGTGTTGAAGTTTTGTCGAAATTCTTTTTGAATTTCTGATATTGACTCATTCAACCGAAAATACGACTCTACAATAAATATCCGCTCCTCGGTAGTGTATGACCTTGGAAGGGTTACTCTAGATGATCTGAAAAAATGAAAGAAAAATATAAAAAATTAAGAAAGTTATGAATTTTTTTAGCCATCAGCTTCTTTTGGGACACCTTATATATATATATATATATATATATATATATATATATATATATATATATATATATATATATATATATCTTTTCTTTTAATGATTTGGAATTCATTCCATTTGCGCTTTTTCCAAGGAACTCTGCCTTTTGGATTATTTTGGACCATTTGGAATTTACCTATCGGATTGAAATTTTAAATTCTACCGTTTTGGATTTTACCATTTTTGGATTTTTACCCTTCACCGGACTGTCCATTCATGTGAAATATTTTTATTTTTATTTTTATTTTGCCTCCTGTTCCCCTTACCTCACCCTTTTTTTAACCAAGTAAGATCTGTGACTTACTTGTAGTTTCATTAAATACTTTTATATGCAAAATCCGATCCTGCATTTTGCTGATTCCTGCCCTCTCATGAGAAGGACAGTATTTCTTCGAAACTCTGTGGATTAAGGACTATCCACTTATCTTGTGTTTCCTTTTTTAAAATTAAATATGTTTTTAACTCTTTTTCAAGATGTCTTTTAACATGTTTTATTAATCATTTGTTCATATATATATATATATATATATATATATATATATATATATATATGTGTGTGTGTATGTGTGTGTGTGTGTCTGTATATATATATATATATATATATATATATATATATATATATATACATATATATTTCATCTATTTACATACATAAAATGTTATAAAAAAATATAATATTTTCTGTATCGATTTTCAGTAGTTACTTCAACAGTGCTTTATATATGAGTAGACCTAGGTAGTAAGTTATAAAAATATATATATGATAATTAAACTACATAGCTATTCATGAATCTAATTATTTAGCTAGTTAAACTAAACACCATATGTGCTAGTGGCCTGGTGGCAAGGCTATAGGGGAGACAACCGGAGCAGCAAAACTGAAGCTGGCCTGCAAGACACTATATATACAAAAGCAGGCAAATTTTGGTATATTTTATTGATTTGAAAATATAGGTTCTTTTTTATCAGTTGCCATAAAATTTTAATCACAGAATAGTATTTTAATTTTCAAAAAGCCTGCAAATTTTCATGTAGTTTCGTCCTATAAAACCAAACATATGAGCATTTCAGTATTCAATTTGGCTACCAGTATATATATATATATATATATATATATATATATATATATATATATATATATATATATATATATATATATATATATAAGCTTTTTTTGTCAATTTTATAAGTTAGAAATCTCAGCAACTATTGATCAAAACTTCAAATGAAGACTCGTTGGAAAGGTAATGAACTGAATTGTGTAGTGGGCTATGTGATATTTGCCCTTGAGGTCACACATTAAAGGGATCATCCATCATCCAGAGCCTATTTTTGGCATATTCACAGCCATAAAATGTTTCAATCAGTCATTTGTTTTCCTAGTTTTGCATATGAATTACAAAATATCTGATATTTCCCCAAAACCTCTGGCCTTGCTGGAGGGAAGGCTAAAACTTGCTGCTATGGTTTCAAATGATCTGAAATAACAGCAAGGGGAAACTTGATACCAAATATTTCTCATATGTTATATCTCCATTCTTTGGTTTTCATACATAAAGTAAATTTCGCAGTGTATAAGGATTATTTGATACTGGAGATATTTGTAATCATACTCTATTTTAGTCTCCTCTCTAACAAGACCAAAGATGTGAGAGAAATATATATATATATATATATATATATATATATATATATATATATATATATATATATATATATATATATATATATATATATGGGTGTTCTTTTTAGAGGCAGCAAACTTCAAATTAAAATAAATAACAGAAAAGTATTTTTATGATACAAATATGTGGTTTATTTCAAAGATTAATTTTTGGCATTTATGATGTAAATATAATTACAAGCATATAACCCATGGCTCATACGTATATGGCGTAATTTAGAGGTCTAATTTTCACAAATTCTATGCATTAAATTAAGCTTTATTTTGGAATGTATCATATGCATTTGTAAAAGTTATGAGGACTTTACATAGTAATTGTGAAAAAATATGTAAATTGAAAATAAAGTATCCAAATATTCGTTATTATTCTGTTTGTTGCATTTTATTATTACTAATACTAATATTCGCTACATTGGTTAATATTTTTTGTCAGTGTTCGTAATCCACCAATATTAGTTTGCAAAGGCAGCATTATTAGTAGTTGGTGATTCACAAAATACAAGTGTAACGAACTGAGTTAGCTCCCTTGTATTGCGATTGAAATAGCTTTTCTTTTTTTTTTTTTTTAAACGTTATTTTCCATTTGACGATGTTTTTTAGTGAAATATTTTAAACATTTTAATGCATCTTGATTATTATTTTCTACCTAAATGTTGTAAGTTTAATCCCTGGTAAATGAACTTACGAAAAAAAAAAAAAAAAACGAACCGATACTAAAAATAATGAAACGTGGAAATAAATCAATTTACATCAATAGAGTAAATAAAATTCCTAGAAACTTAATGACCACAATAAAAAGTAGGTGTAATTTCTGATTTTCCTTCTCCTTAAATAGTTGTCCTAATGACATGAGAGTCTACCCTATTACTTTATCTATATAGAGGAAAAAGTGATGAAATTTGTGGCAATTTATCTCTATATCTAGAAGAGTAAAATTCTGTGTGTGTGTGTGTGTGTGTGTGTGTGTGTGTGTGTGTGTGTGTGTGCACATTTCTCTCTCAAACTACTCTGTCAATTTTCCGTCTACAGACTCGAGATTTGACATAAGAGGTATTGAGATTTGAGAAAATGTTTGTAATTGGTTTTCAGCCAGAAATTTGGTGGTCAAAGGGTCAAAGTTCAACGATTTGACCTTTGAAAACTCTACCAAACTCCTCTGTCGATTTTGAGTTTAAACACTTGAAATTTTAGATGTAGGTTCCTTGGACATGGATCAAACTTTTTAATTTGATTTCAACCCAAAACAATAAATGTTAATGGGTCAAAATTGGGGTCAAAGTTTTTAAAAATTTTGACCTCTGCTGTCTCTACCAAATTACTCAGTCAATTCTTGGTCTAAACATTTTAAATTTTACATAAAGACTATTCAAACATGCAGTAAGCTTTTTAATCAGTTTTTGGGCGAAAATTTGGCTGCCAAGACGTCAAAGTTGAAAGTGTTGTCCTTTGCAGATTCTACTAATCTCCTCTGCCAATTTCGGGTCTAAACACTTGAAAATTTAGATGTAGTTTACCTGGACATGAGTCAAACTTTTTAATATATATATGCACATAATGTTATGAACAGTACATAGGCCCGAGCAAAGCTGGGCTGAACTGCTACTCAAAAATATTTATCTCTGTGGGCTTTATATACATTTAACCCACACGGACATTCTCCTTGTTTCATCTATATTTATTTTTTGTTGTGTCTGTTAAAGCCCATTGGCCAGGTGCTGAAGTTAGCTTTTCTCCTCTTGCTTCTCATCTTTTAACTATTTACGTCCTTCCACCATCTAAAACATATAAAGCAATCAAGATTAAGGATAAGGGTTAATAATGTTGTCAGGTTAGATAATCCTGTAAGAATAGGTAACAATAAATGCAATTGAGCAGAATTTGTTTCTTTAAGAGGACAAGAATTTGTTAACATTGGACTTGAAAGTGACCATGTTGTAGTCAACTGGGAAGCAATCCTGTCATACTGTGTTTCAGAGATAGGTAGTTTTTAGAAAGAAGTTTTCTTCTGTGAGTGTAATACTTTTTAATAGTTGTAATAGTTTTATGTCTATTAAGACATAAAACTATTTTAAAATTGGAAGAGGGGTTTAGCAATACTAACATTCTGAAAATATTGTCTACAGATTTTTTTGGTGTGTGGTGGGTGGTGAGGGGGCTATTTAAACAAAAATAATACTAATAAACTTCTTCATAAACAAAGAACAAAAAAAAATTAAGGTAACCTCACTCTAACTACAAGAATATGAGTTATCACCCTTGGACCATATTTGTTTATATATTTTTTAAAGATACTTTAACAATCAAACAAATCCTTCGGAACAAGATCAAAGTGTAGTATCTGTTCTTCAGATGCTGCACTTCAATTTCTTGTTCTCTGTCAGTGGAGGAGAAATCCTTCATGACTGAGACAATTTTTATTTTTGTTCCTTTTCTCCACGTTAAAAAACGACCCTGGTGTCTAACTCTGTCCCGTGGGGAGGCATTGTAAATAGGAACAAGCAAACAAATCTGTCATAATTAAATTTAACTTTCCAAAAATGCCTATTTCAAACAAACGTTTTGTAAGAATAACACAGTTCAGATGTGGCCAAATGTATACCTGGATGGCAAAGCTATTAAAGTTATCAAGAAGTTTTATTACAATGATGATTCAATTGGAGCACAAGGTGGAGTAGGCCGTGTATGATGCACTATAGAAATAAGTGCTGTTCTCAGCACAGGTTTATGTATTGTGAAATGATAATTAAAGATTATGGGAGTGTTTAGTTTAAGATATAAATGCATTATAAAATAAAATAGACATCTGGTGCGCTGGAAAGCCAAATTACAATACAATATTATGAAAATAAGCAAATATTTTACTTGTTCCTTTGTTTAAAATTTATAATTTAAATATATTTTAGAGTCAAACTCCATCCTCAGTATTTTGTATTTCGTAGATCTTTCTTTTTTTCTTTTTTATCTTCTTCTTTCTCGCAAAATTAATTCAAATTAAATCAATGCTTTTATAATGGAAGTCACACCCCTGACAAAAATGCATTAATTTTCATATGAATGAATTAACTGCGTTTAAAAGAGCAATTTTGGGAGAAGAGTGAGTGGAGTGTTTGTCAGCAAAGAGAACATGCTAAATGAAATTTTGCAAATGTTGTGGGAATGAAGGCAATTTTTTTTTTCTTCTTTTTAGATTACAGGGATTAGTAGATATACAACAGTTAAGTTAGCAGATTCAAAGAAAACATGGGAGGAAGTGATAAAAATGGACATGAGGGATAAATAAAGTCCTGGCTAGAGATAGGTTAGTTTGAAAGTGAAATTTTTAAAGCTGTTCAACAATTATCAGTTTGTAAAATGGATGTTAAAATGATGATGATGGGCTTTGAATTCGAAATCCTTATAGGAATACTGACAATTATCACATTATTATTACGTTTAATGACGTCTTACTATACATTTTAAAAAATAAAAAAATTTTAAAATTATTATTACCCTCATCTTTTAGTTGTTGCTTCACAACGTTTCGGCCAACTATTCCTCTGGCTTTTGTCAGGTGGTAACCGTGACAGGATACGAACTCCAAATTTCCTAACTGCATTTTCAATAATTACTGCCTACCATAGTTGTTGTCGTCTCACCACGTTTTGGCAAACTAATCCTCTGGCCGGCTTTGGGTAGGATTGAAACCGCTATCTTCAGACAATGCTCACTTGGAACCATAGAGATTCAACGTCTCTATTCATTGTGCCATGGGCCCCGAAGGGCTCAAAGGGCGATTAAGATTGAATTTTTTGGTCTTAAAAATCCACATTAATTTATTATCTGATCTTCCAATGTTGGGTCCGTACCAAATGGTATATTATTTTTAAATTGATTGGAATATTTTTGAGATGAGTATTATTTATTCATTTTTTATTTATTTTTTATTCATTTTTTATTCATTTTTTATTCATTATTTATTCATTTTTTATTCATTATTTATTCATTTTTTATTCATTATTTATTCATTTTTTATTTATTTTTTATTCATTTTTTATTCATTTTTTATTCATTATTTATTTATTTTTTATTCATTTTTTATTCATTTTTTATTCATTATTTATTCATTTTTTATTCATTATTTATTCATTTTTTATTCATTATTAATTCATTTTTTATTTATTTTTTATTCATTTTTTATTCATTTTTTATTCATTATTTATTTATTTTTTATTCATTTTTTATTCATTTTTTATTCATTTTTTATTCATTTTTTATTTATTTTTTATTCATTTTTATTCATTATTTATTCATTATTTATTTATTTTTTATTCATTATTTATTCATTTTTTATTCATTATTTATTTATTTTTTATTCATTATTTATTCATTTTTTATTCATTATTTATTCATTTTTTATTCATTATTTATTCATTTTTTATTCATTTTTTATTTATTTTTTATTCATTTTTTATTTATTTTTTATTCATTATTTATTCATTTTTTATTCATTATTTATTCATTTTTTATTCATTTTTCATTCATTATTTATTCATTTTTTATTCATTTTTTATTCATTTTTTATTTATTTTTTATTCATTTTTTATTTATTTTTTATTCATTATTTATTCATTATTTATCATTTTTTATTCATTTTTTATTCATTTTTTATTCATTTTTCATTCATTATTTATTTATTTTTTATTCATTTTTTATTCATTTTTTATTCATTATTTATTTATTTTTTATTCATTTTTTATTCATTTTTCATTCATTATTTATTTATTTTTTATTCATTTTTTATTCATTTTTTATTCATTTTTTATTTATTTTTTATTCATTTTTTATTTATTTTTTATTCATTATTTATTCATTATTTATCATTTTTTATTTATTTTTTATTCATTTTTTATTCATTTTTTATTCATTTTTTATTTATTTTTTATTCATTTTTTATTCATTTTTTATTTATTTTTTATTCATTTTTTATTCATTTTGTATTCATTTTTTATTTATTTTTTATTCATTATTTATTCATTTTTTATTCATTATTTATTTATTTTTTATTCATTTCTTATTCATTTTTTATTCATTATTTATTCATTTTTTATTCATTTTTTATTTATTATTAATTCATTTTTTATTCATTTTTTATTCCTTTTTTATTCATTTTTTATTCCTTTTTTATTCCTTTTTTATTCATTATTTATTTATTTTTTATTCATTATTTATTCATTTTTTTATTCATTATTTATTCATTTTTTATTCGTTTTTTTATTCGTTTATTTATTGCAGACTATTACCCTCATCTTTTAGTTGTTGTTTCACGTCCTACCATACATTTTTAATCTTTCTCATTAAAGTAGTTTCCTGTATTTGTCAATAAAAGCTATATTAACAATCTGCTTCACCACATGTTCTCACCATACATCGTTTCAGCCTTCAAAATACTCGTTCACTTCTTGTACACATGGAAAGTAAATTAAGAAACAGTGACAACGAATGCAGTTTGTACATATCGATTCTAGATTGGACAAAATCTCCAATCAACAATTTTTTTTTTTTAGCCAACCAATGAAGTGAGAATATTCACTGCTGAAAATTCATGCATATTATAAAAACTCAAACGCACAGTGTTCATTCTCTTTTACCTGTATTTTTCTTCTATACCTGGCACACATGTTGGTACACTCTTAAAAAATAATCTCGGCACGTGGTCAAAGGCCCTCAGCAGACACAACAAAAAACCTTCACAAACTGCTAAACACAATGTCAGCATATATACACTGTTAACCGAACATTCTCACATATGCACTCACTCATTAATAAAACAGGCCTGCTAATATGTACACATGCTCACATCTTTATGCTTATTCAATTTACACACACGTAAATGCAAAAGGTGTCAGCCAAAATGAACACATGGACTCAGTTTCTCTTTACAGATTAAACAACTCTTCTTTCACTGAAATATTCCTTTGACTCTTTGAACTTTCATTCATTCTTATTTTCTTATTGTTTGAACAAGTTGTCAAAATCATTATCATTTCGGATGGACTTTACCAATTTTTTCATTTGATATTATCCTTTGGATCACTCAGTAAGTTCGGGTTTTACAATTGGTGAACCCGAGTCGGGTTTCTTCACCAATTGTCTGTTATTATTTGCCTACAAAAAAACGGCAATGACAGACACAAAGTCACTTGTAATTATTTTTAATTTTTCAAGTAACCAAATACAAAAGTATTTATGTGATTTCATTGACTTTAGAAGTGTAAATATTTGCATACGAGCCATTACTTACTGGATAAAACAAAAACTGGAAGATAGTGTGTGTATGTGTGGAGGGGGATCATAGACTTCTTGTCCAAATAATCTACGTTTGCCATAACCTACTTCGTTAGAGTTTTCCTTAGCTTGCTATAATAAGATTTATATTATATTAATAAACACCACTCCTACAAAATTGATGGGGGGGGGATTATGTTTTGCCAGTGTTTGTATAAATATTCATACAAAATCATAGAATTACATCAATAATACGAAGATCAGAAAGTCTTAAAACGTTCCAAGTAAAGATAAATTTTTCTTATCGTATTTTTTTATGTAAAAATAGAAATAAAAATGAATGTATGTTTCATATGTATCACAAACGTTTCCAATTCTTCATCAAATCATTTTCAGGTGCCAAAAACAAATAAATAAAGAGTTGGAGAGAAGACAAGAATTAAATTCAGCAAGTGAGAAAGTTTTTTTACAAAGGAATCACCACTTCTCAAGGCCAAAAGTCCACTCGAGGATAAGGATTAATGAACGTAAGGTGTTAGTGTAGTAATTGTTAATGGTGTAGATTGGGTATCTTGAACCCCAATCTCATCTCTAAAATTCTAAAGTGGTAAGAGGCAACTTGAGCAGTCAACTTAATTGATAGACCAACCAGACATTATCATGTTTACAAGTTCTTTTGGTCCCCCAATTTATCGGAGAGGGATCTATGTTTTTTCAGTAGCGTCCGTGCGTCTGTTCGTGCATTTGTCCGTGTATCCATGCATCCATTAGCCCGGACAATTGCCAGATAATCGTCCATTGGTTTTTCCTGAAATTTTGCCACAAATTGTATTTCATTAAATAGATATGCACAGTAAAAAAATATTTTGCAAAAATTCCAGGGTCTAAAAAGAGATCAAAAATGACCAAAAATGGCCAAAAATGACACGTTTTGCCCCATAACTTTTGATCGATCCATTAGATTTTTCTGAAACTTGGCCATTGTTCTTAATATAAATCCAGTACGGGTGACCCTGGAAAAATTCTGGTTCAGTTCTAAAAACGCCCTTTTTTGTGACTCTTTTTTCATATTTCTCAACAAAAATTTGTGGTGGTTTTTCACGGTGATCAACTCAAATATGTATGTGTTAAAGCTTGACGCTGCACAGTTATCCACCTACACTGGAATGCGGCGTACTCAGGGGCTCAAAAGAGGTCAAAAATGCCCCAAAATGGCCAAAATTGACACATTTTGCCCCATAGCATTTGATCCATCCATTAGATTTTCCTGAAACTTGGCCAAAATGTGGAGGCCATTGTTCTTAATATAAATTTAGTATGGGGGACCCTGGTAAAATTCTAGTTCGCATCTCACTTGGACTTTTAGGGCTAAAAAAATATCTTTTTGGAGCTCTTTTTTCATATTACTCAAAACTTGATATGTATGTCTATATAGTGGTTTTTCATGGTGCTGAATTCAAATATACATGTCTTAAAGCGTGAAACTGCATTTTCACTGGGATTCGGCATTCCCGGGAACTCCAAACGGGTCACAAATGCCCCAAAATTGCAAAAAATAACACTTTTTACCCCATAACTTTTGTCCCATCCATTAAATTTTCTGAAACTTGACGAAAATGTGAAGGCAACGTTGACCCTTCACACTTCTCACATTCATCATTTCTTCACTATTTTTGTGGTATTATCTCACATGCAGCACCAGAGGGGAACCATGCATGCGCAGCTTGTTAGTATTTGGTTTTGCATTGTCTCAGCTCTGATGTTCTCTATTCTGGTTGGTGAAAAACTGAAGTAGTTACCATACTGTGGACATGTGTTTGCTAGGTTTGGATGAAACTCGTGATAGGCAGTCTGCAATTGATACTGTTTTTCCTAGTATATATTTCACTACAAAATCATATCCTTCCACTTTCAATAGCATTCTTGCAAGTCTTGGAGGTATTTATGATAAGATCTTTAGTGCTATCAATTCTAATAGCTTATGATCTGTGTGGATGGTTATTTTGTGATCCCACACATAATGATGAAATTTCTCCAAGCCCAAAATGATGGCTAACGTTTTCCTCTCGATATTTGAGTTTCTGAGCCTGACAGTGCTTTGCTTGCAAATGCAACTGGCATCCTCCTTTGTAGCAAAGCTGCACCTATACCTGTGGTCAATCCATCCATCTGTAATGCAAGCGATTTCTTCAGGTCAAAATATCAGAGTGTTGCATTTTTTCCAATCTCTTCTTTGATTTCCTCAAATACATTCTGTTGCTGGGATGAGCACGTGAAATCATTTCTTTTAGATATCAAGTCACAAAGGGGTTTACTCAAGGTTGTAAGTCATGGTGAGAATTGGTTTTAGGTAATTAACAAATCCTAGAAAACTGTTGAGCTGTTTCACATCCTAGAAGGGTTGCATTTAGATAATTGTCTCTACTTTCTTAGGATCTGGTTTGATGCCATCTTTTGAGATAATATTACCAAAAAAGAGTATTTAAGATGTCTTTACTACAAATTTCTTTGAGTTAAACTTGCAGTTTTTTCCCTTGCCCTAAGCATTAGTTGCTACAGTTGCTATCATGATCAATACGATCTTCTTCGACTGAACTCCAATCTATGGTTCCTCTTTGCCAGGCTTTCATGAAAAACGCTCACCTAGTTGAAACCACTATCAATAATTTCTCCCACTCTTTATCTGTGCCTAAAACTAAACGTGGATTCCATGAACAAAGCTTCTTTCTTAGAACTGCCCACCTGTGGAACTCTCTTCTATTTTCTTGCTTTTCAGCACCTGGAAATGAGAGATCATTTTATGTTAATATGAAACTGATCCCCTAATCAAACTCTAAATTAATTATTTTTTTCTTTCCCTAAATTTTTTCAGGGTGTTTATAAACAATTGGCAAAAAAAAAAAGAAAATGAATAAATTTGTTAAAGAGACAGACAAGCATTTACAACCAAGAATCACCACTGATACTAGGTGTTGTAGCTCAATCTGAAACTTGACAAAAAGAAACCATAAAATAAAAACAAAAGTGGTATATGCTGTGACCCAACAGTTTATTTAGGAACAGTTAGAGTTACATATTTTATTATTTTTCAATATAACTGAGAATCATCTCAAGATGTGCGTGAAATGAGTTACATGCTTTGGCAACCATGTCCTTGTCTGTAGCAGCAAATGCCTCCATGATGGCAACCTTCAAGAGAGTTGATCATATTGCTATTCAGGACTCCACCACACTTCTCAGTACTTTCTGCAATTACCCTTAGACCTTTTTTAAAGAAAAACGAAGGCATGACACTCACTGGCGATGACACAAAGGACTATGATGGAGGAGGGGAACTTTGTATGCTTCATGATAGAAACCTCCACAATGTCTTTGCAAATTCACCTGTCGTTCTGCCTTGCTGCCCATTTGATTCTGGTCGAAATTCTTCTCATCAGAGAAAAAAACTCAGCATCCCAGCAGACCTGTGCATGAGCTCATTCAACAAAGCTGCCACCTTAACCATTCTCAATTCCTAGGAGGCATTTGTGATGAATATGCGGTGAGATTTGTGGTTCTTGATTGTTTGGCAGATCATCAACTTGTGACAGCCGGTGTCAGCAACGATCTTGGTATAGCTCTAGCTTTCAGATTATATATATATATATATATATATATATATATATATATATATATATATATATATATATATGAATAAAAATAAAATAAAAATACCAGCGATGGTTGACGTTATGTTGTTTGGAATAAAGAAAAACCGAATGAATTTATAAAATGGTGATATTAAAGGGAAAATGCAGAAGAAGAAAACGATCATAGCCCATACGTAAGTGAAAAGGAAACAGTGTTAGAATCCATACCCATATCGGGAAGGAAACTATAAATGTGTGTGTATGGGAAGGTTGGGTTGTTCAATGTCTATATATATATATATATATATATATATATATATATATATATATATATATATACTTTCAAAAATACGTTATTTAAATACCTATGTACACTTTTTCTTTTTTCTTCTCTCTAATCTTTTTCATTTTGTTTAAATTATTTAAGGAAAAGCAGTTTAGGATAATAGCATGAATTAACCAGGATCTGTCTTTATATTTTGTTCTTTAATTATTATTTTCCCTATACTATGGGCTAAATGGTAGAAGCCTTTTCTTTGCGTAATAGTATTAGTGTTTAATATTAGTGCTGACTCTAAAAGTCTTCTTTTGGCTCTATCTATCACGCATTTTATAATTTTCGCATGATCTAAATTAAATGAAGGGGAGGTATATAGTAAATAGAAACTCTGTATATATTGCTCTTTGCAATATCTTCAGAGAATAACAGATTACAACCAAGATGGCCTCCACAGCATACCGAGTATCACAGTAAGTTTGAGCCTCACCTTGATCAGAGGGCTCGAGGATAAGTAAAGTTAGCTCAACTCATCTGTACATTTCCTCTTATCAATTCAATTCATTGCTGTTCATCACTGTCTCGGCTACAGTCCTTTTACAGCTATGAAACTATTTTTATTCCTAACTTAACCATATTATATATTTCATTCCTAACTTAACTATATTATATATTTTATTCTTAACTTAACCATATTATATATTTCATTCCTAACTTAACCATATTATATATTTTATTCCTAACTTAACCATATTATATATTTTATTCCTAACTTAACTATATTATATATTTATTCCTAACTTTACTATATTATATATTTTATTCTTAACTTTACCATATTATATATTTTATTCCTAAATTAACTATATTATATATTTTATTCCTAACTTAACCATATTATATATTTTATTCCTAACTTAACCATATTATATATTTCATTCCTAACTTAACCATATTATATATTTTATTCCTAACTTAACTATATTATATATTTCATTCCTAACTTAACCATATTATATATTTTATTCCTAACTTAACTATATTATATATTTCATTCCTAACTTAACCATATTATATATTTTATTCCTAACTTTGTAGAGAATAGGAACGACCATTAAGACGGGACACACAAAAGAGTGACACCGTCGTCTGATTAGTAGTATATATAGAGCACGCACGCACGCACCAGGGGAAGAACGACCACTACGACGATAGTCGACTTGGAAACCTTACATGGCGCTACGAACAGGATTTATTTTTCAACATAATTTCTTTTGCACGATTTTTGGAGTATAATGGCGTCAGGACAACACGAGGACAGCCAATACATGCAGTTGATTCAACAAATAATAAATCTGCAAAGAGAAAACAATGAGCTTCGCGGAGGGAGTGCCTCGAGTCGGTCTAACACCAAGAAACCAGACCGGCCACGTATCGAACATGGATTCACCGACGCGGACTGGGCGCTTTTCATCGACTCGTGAGCCCGATACAAACAAATGTGCGGCCTTACCGACCCCGTGGAAATCCGCAATGAACTAAGGACAGCCTGCTCAAATGAGGTAAATAGACTTTTATTTGACTTAGTTGGGCCTGAAACCCTCAATTCTGTCACAGAGGAACAACTCTTTAGGCATATACAGTTCATTGCGGTGAAAGGTCTACACCCGGAGGTGCATAGACATAAATTTCATAACATCAGACAACAGACGGGGGAGGGACCCGCACAGTTCTTGGCAAAGCTTCGGTCCCAGGCACGGTTTTGCAATTTCACGGTTCTGTGTCCCAACGAGAACTGCCGGCAAGCCGTAAACTATTCGGAGGACATGGTAGCTGGCCAACTCGTAGCTGGTCTGGCAAATGCGGAGTACCAGTGTAAATTGCTGGCCGAAGCAAATATTCTAACCACTGTGGAGCAGAAGCTTCACAGGCTGGTTAGTTTAGAAACTACAGAGACGTCTGCTCCTCAGTTGCAACTAGGCTCAGAGGGACACTCGACTTTTGGCCTACTAACAACCGAGAAAAAACCATCTCGGAAGGAGCAGCCGCTCAAAACCCCTCAGAATAGTCCTTGTGAAGGGTGTGGGAGGACCTCACACCCCAGTGGGTTAAAAGGGCGGAAGAACTGCCCGGCGAGGGGGCTAAAATGTTTTAATTGTGGCGTCACAGGCCACTTACAAAGAGTGTGCCGGAAACAGGAGAGGTCAACGGCGGAGTCAACAAACGATGCCACACGTCAATTGAATATTTTCGGCAGCAGAATGGAGGGGGCACCGGCATGTTACAATCAAAAAGGTAGAATAGCAGCAGTGCCACACCTTGCATGGAGCAGTGGTGGGTTCAGGAGAAGTCCCCCTGAGCCACCACCCTCATTAATGGTCGATGTGTCCCTGATACCAGAGTCCCAGGCTAAATTCGGGTGCGCTTTGGATAAGGGAGTAAGCCGTCGAAAACACCGCATCCAGGCCATTGCAGATACCGGTGCCCAGACGTGTTCGAGTGGCCCAGAAATATTGAAAATATTAGGGTGCACCAGCAGGATCCTGATACCTACCACCCACAGGATACGGGGAATCACAGACGAACCCCTAGATATCAAGGGGGTGGTCCTGACTCAGATTAAGCTCGGTCAGAAGGAAACGCGACAAGTGGTCTACGTTTCAGAAAACACGTCAGGATTCTACTTGTCAGAATCGGCCCTCAAAGACCTAGGAGTAATCAATCGCGACTTCCCGCATCGAGTATCAAAGGCCGATTTATCGGCTTCAGAAAGTGGGACAGCACCGTGTGGATGTCCGAAAAGAGAATCCGTCCCGGACAAGCCAGCGAGGATCCCGTTTACCCCCACTGGAGATAATAGGGAACGGTTAGAGAAGTGGTTACGTGAACACTTTAAGTCCAGCGCATTCAACACCTGCCCCCATCAACCGTTACAAGTCATGGTAGGGAGGCCGCTGGATATAACTTTTACCCCGGGGGCGAAACCATCGGCCATACACACACCCATTCCAGTCCCTCATCACTGGAAGAAAAGGGTAAAGGATGATTTGGATCGAGATGTTGCGTTGGGTATTATCGAACCGGTACCAGCAGGCACACCTACAATCTGGTGTTCGAGGATGGTAGTCGCTCCAAAGAAAGACGGGTCACCAAGAAGGACGGTAGACCTACAAAAATTGAATGCAGCAACGATGAGAGAGACTCATCACACACCGTCCCCTTTTAATCAGGTGTCCGTGGTGCCTGCCCAAACCAAAAAGACTGTCTTGGACGCATGGAATGGGTACCATAGTCTGCCACTCTCCCCAAAAGCCCGGGACGCGACCACGTTCATAACGGAATGGGGTCGTTATCGGTATCTCAGGGCTCCCCAGGGTTTTCACGCATCCGGGGACGGGTACACGCGCCTGTTCGATGACATCACAGTTGACATGCCTCGAAAGACCCGGTGTATAGACGACACACTCCTATGGGACAGGTCCTTAGAATTGGCTTTCTGGCATACTGTGGACTATATTACCCATTGTGGTAAAAGTGGGATAGTCTTTAACCCTGACAAATTTCAATTTGCTGACGATGAAGTTGAATTTGCCGGCTTTGTGATAACCTCGGACGGCGTGAAGCCAACTAAAAAAATGACGGAGGCTATTCTCAATTTCCCGACCCCAACGAGCATTACTGGTATCAGGTCCTGGTTTGGTTTAGTTAACCAGGTGTCGTATACATTTGCACAGGCCGATATAATGGCCCCTTTTCGAGAGTTGCTGCGGACAAAGAACCGTAAATTTTACTGGGATGACACATTGAATAGACTTTTCGAAGAGTCGAAGAGGAATATCGTTCAGAAAATCGAAGAAGGGGTGAAAACCTTCGATATGAACAGAGCGACCTGCCTTTCAACCGACTTCAGTAAGGTTGGCATTGGGTATTTTCTGTTCCAGAAGCATTGCCAATGCCCAACGGAATTAGATCCCAACTGTGGTAAGGACCACTGGAAGATGATTTTGGCCGGGT
Source organism: Euprymna scolopes (assembly GCF_053919585.1). Taxonomy (NCBI): domain Eukaryota; kingdom Metazoa; phylum Mollusca; class Cephalopoda; order Sepiida; family Sepiolidae; genus Euprymna; species Euprymna scolopes. Next base: position 72,353,653 of record NC_136499.1, on the reverse strand, counting down.
CTCGCTTCACGAAAGATGCAGAATCTCGTTATTCCCCTATAGAGGGGGAGGCTCTAGCGCTGATTTATGGCTTGGAGTCTTGTAGGATGTTCATCCTGGGATCCCCAGACCTATTGGTCACCGTGGGCCACCAGCCCCTAGTGAAAATTTTCTCGGATCAGATCCTGGAGAATATAAAAAATCCCCGCCTGTTCTCATTCAAGGAGCGGTCGTTGATGTACAGGTTCCAGATTAGGCATGTTCCTGGGAAACTCAACGCAGCACCGGACTGCACATCCCAAAACCCGGCGCCGTCAAGACACAGCAGACTAAAGGGCACTGACACTTCCCAGCAAATTGAGGGGAGTATACAAGCATCCATCATAGCTGCATACGCACATGACCCCAAGTTCCGAGCGATCACCTGGGATAGGATAGTCGCAGCTGCAGCCACCGATGAGGAGTGCCGAACGTTGGCGTCATACATTCAAGACGGGTTCCCAAGGTCACGCCACGAACTACCACCAGAAATCCAGCAATTCTGGCCGATGGCAGACCGACTATATTGTCTGGAAGGGGTACCCATAAAAGGGGACAAAATTTTGATACCAAAACGGCTTAGAGCCGAGGTGTTAGAGGCATTACACTCCGCTCATCAAGGGGTGAATGGTATGTTGGCTAACGCCAGACAACGGTTATTTTGGCCTGGTTTAGACACCAGCATCCGACAAACAAGGGCGCAATGTCGGAGTTGCAATTCGATCGCCCCATCCCAGCCTAGGGAACCACTAATGCCACCCATAAACCCGGAATTCCCATTTCAAAAGACAGTCACTGACTTGCTAGATATGCACGGGAAAAGTTACATGGTATACGCGGACCGATATACCGGTTGGATTGAAGTCGCACCACTACCATCAGGAAGGGCTGCAGCGGTGTGTAACGCCCTGAGAGTTTGGTTTTGCACGTATGGTGCGCCGGAGGAAATATCATCCGATAGAGGGCCACCATTCGATTCACTAGAATACAAATCGTTCCTAGAAGACTGGGGCGTAAAAAGGCGCATATCATCTGCACATTACCCCCAGAGTAATGGCCAAGCTGAACTGGCCGTAAAAACGGCCAAAAGAATGCTGATGGACTGCGTTGATGGCTACGGACACCTACATCATGATCGGGCAGCACGGGCGATGATGACTCATAGGAATACGCCCAGTCAGGACCTTGGATTGTCGCCGGCGAACAGTAAGGGGCCATCTCCCCACACTTCGCAAAAAATACTGCATCCACAAGCGTTGGACGGAGACCAGAGATTTGAGAGAGAGGGCGATGGCGAAAAGGCACGTACTTAACAAAGAACAGTACGACATACACAGCCGCCCCCTCCAACAGCTCCGAGTCGGCGAGTCTGTGCAGGTGCAGAATCAGGAGGGACCAAATCCACGACGATGGGCGAAAACTGGGAGAGTCGTCGAGACAATGGGTAACAGGCAGTACAGGATAAGGTTGGATGGTAGCGGCAGGATCACATTACGCAATCGCCATTTCCTCAGGAAAATCAAACCGGTCATGGATACGCCGGAGTATCCACCCACTCAACAACCCCATCAACAACCTCCCCAAACACCAAGAAGGGAGGACAGCAAACCACCGTGCAACATGCATGAGATGATGGAGGTGGAAGAAGCTGATTGTGACACATCAGAAACAGATATGGAGGTGGACCAAGATCCGATCAACCACAAGCCAATGCAGACGAGTCCGGTCCCACGACGCAGCATGAGGGTAACACAAGCACCAAGGCCACTTTCCCCTCAAATGCAAGGATCAACTCACTACTACACGGAATTCTCCAGTCACATGACCACAAAACGACGGTAGTGTGGTCACATGCTGGGGGGAGTGCATGTAGAGAATAGGAACGACCATTAAGACGGGACACACAAAAGAGTGACACCGTCGTCTGATTAGTAGTATATATAGAGCACGCACGCACGCACCGGGGGAAGAACGACGACTACGACGATAGTCGACTCGGAAACCTTACAAACTTTACCATATTATATATTTTATTCGTAACTTAACTATATTATATATTTTATTCCTAACTTAACCATATTATATATTTTATTCCTAACTTAACCATATTATATATTTTATTCCTAATTTAACCATATTATATATTTCATTCCTTACTTAACAATATTATATATTTTATTCCTAACTTAACCATATTATATATTTTATTCCTAACTTAACAATATTATATATTTCATTCCTTACTTAACCATATTATATATTTTATTCCTAACTTAACCATATTATATATTTTATTCCTAACTTAACCATATTATATATTTTATTCCTAACTTAACCATATTATATATTTCATTCCTTACTTAACAATATTATATATTTTATTCCTAACTTAACAATATTATATATTTTATTCCTAACTTAACCATATTATATATTTTATTCCTAACTTAACTATATTATATATTTTATTCCTAACTTAACCATATTATATATTTCATTCCTTACTTAACCATATCATATATTTTATTCCTAACTTAACCATATTATATATTTTATTCCTAACTTAACCATATTATATATTTTATTCTTAACTTAACCATATTATATATTTTATTCCTAACTTTACCATATTATATATTTTATTCCTAACTTAACTATATTTTATATTTTATTCCTAACTCAACCGTATTATATATTTTATTCCTAACTTTACCATATTATATATTTTATTCATAACTTAACTATATTATATATTTTATTCCTAACTAAACTATATTATATATTTTATTCATAACTTTACTATATCATATATTTTATTCCTAACTAAACCATATTATATATTTTATTCCTAACTTAACCATATTATATATTTCATTCCTTACTTAACAATATTATATATTTTATTCCTAACTTTACCATATTATATATTTTATTCCTAACTTAACCATATTATATATTTTATTCCTCATTTAACCATATTATATATTTCATTCCTTGCTTAACAATATTATATATTTCATTCCTTACTTAACCATATTATATATTTTATTCCTAACTTAACCATATTATATATTTCATTCCTAACTGAACCATATCATATATTTTATTCCTAACTTAACCATATTATATATTTCATTCCTAACTTAACCATATTATATATTTTATTCCTAACTTAACTATATTTTATATTTTATTCCTAACTCAACCGTATTATATATTTTATTCCTAACTTAACTATATTATATATTTCATTCATAACTTAACCATATTATATATTTTATTCCTAACTTTACCATATTATATATTTTATTCCTAACTTAACTATATTATATATTTTATTCCTTACTTAACAATATTATATATTTCATTCCTTACTTAACCATATTATATATTTTATTCCTAAATTTACCATATTATATATTTTATTCCTAACTAAACCATATTATATATTTTATTCCTAACTTAACCATATTATATATTTCATTCCTTACTTAACCATATTATATATTTTATTCCTAACTTTACCATATTATATATTTCATTCCTTACTTAACCATATTATATATTTTATTCCTAACTCAACCATATTATATATTTTATTCCTAACTTAACCTTATTATATATTTTATTCCTAACTTAACCATGTTATATATTTTATTCCTAACTTAACTATATTATATATTTCATTCCTAACTTAACCATATTATATATTTCATTCCTAACTTAACTATATTATATATTTTATTCCTAACTTAACCATATTATATATTTTATTCCTAACTTAACCATATCATATATTTTATTCCTAACTTAACCATATCATATATTTTATTCCTAACTTAACCATATTATATATTTCATTCCTAACTTAACTATATTATATATTTTATTCCTAACTTAACCATATAATATATTTTATTCCTAACTTAACCATATTATATATTTTATTCCTAACTTAACCATATTATATATTTTATTCCTAATTTAACCATATTATATATTTTATTCATAACTTTACCATAATTTATATTTTATTCATAACTTAACTATATTATATATTTTATTCCTAACTAAACTATATTATATATTTTATTCATAACTTTACTATATCATATATTTTATTCCTAACTAAACCATATTATATATTTTATTCCTAACTTAACCATATTATATATTTCATTCCTTACTTAACCATATTATATATTTTATTCCTAACTTTACCATATTATATATTTTATTCCTAACTTAACCATATTATATATTTTATTCCTCATTTAACCATATTATATATTTCATTCCTTACTTAACAATATTATATATTTCATTCCTTACTTAACCATATTATATATTTTATTCCTAACTTAACTATATTATATATTTCATTCCTAACTGAACCATATTATATATTTTATTCCTAACTTAACCATATTATATATTTAATTCCTAACTTAACCATATTATATATTTTATTCCTAACTTAACTATATTTTATATTTTATTCCTAACTCAACCGTATTATATATTATATTCCTAACTTAACTATATTATATATTTCATTCCTAACTTAACCATATTATATATTTTATTCCTAACTTTACCATATTATATATTTTATTCCTAACTTAACTATATTATATATTTTATTCCTAACTTAACCATATTATATATTTTATTCCTAACTTTACCATATCATATATTTTATTCCTAACTTAACCATATTATATATTTTATTCCTAACTTAACCATGTTATATATTTTATTCCTAACTTATAATGTTATGGGGTAAAAAGTGTTATTTTTTGCAATTTTGGGGCATTTGTGACCTGTTTTGAGTTCCTGGGATTGCCGAATCCCAGTGAAAATGCCGTTTCATGCTTTAAGACATGTATATTTGTAATTCAGCACCATGGAAAACCACTATACAGACATACATATCAAGTTTTGAGTAATATGAAAAAAGAGCTTCAAAAATATATTTTTTTTAGCGCTAAAAGTCCCAGTGAAATGCGAACTAGAATTTTACCAGGGTCACCCATACTAAATTTATATTAAGAACAATGGCCTCCACATTTTGGCCAAGTTTCAGGAAAATCTAATGGATGGATCAAATGCTATGGGCAAAATGTGTCAATTTTGGCCATTTTGGGACATTTTTTTTACCTCTTTTGAGCCCCTGGGTACGCCGCATTCCAGTGTCGGTGGATAACTGTGCAGTGTCAAGCTTTAACACATACTTTTCATGTCGTACATAAAATCTTGGTATTTTGTTATTGTTTTCCTCTCAGCTCTGTTTAACTCAGCGTCATTAAATACACTAATATATATATATAAAATGTCTTGTGAAAAATATGCTTTTGCGATTATATTTCACTCTTTGTATATAGCAATCCTTTTTTGTTCAGAAACTCTATACTTGTCAAATATAATAACAGAGCATATATAAATAAATAACAATTTCCTATATATATTATTCAATTGGAATTAATTATTGAGATGAGTATTATTTATTAATTTATTTATTGCGGACTATTATCCTCATCTTTATTAGTTGTTTCACGATATTTCGGACAACTATTCCTCTGCCCTTCGTCAGGTGGTAACCACGACGGGAAAGGAACTCCGAATCTCCTAAGAGCATCCTCAGCAATTACTGCCTTCCATAGTTGTTGTCGTCTCTGGCCAGTTTTGGGGTAGGATTGAAACTGCTACCTTCAGACACTTCTCACCTGGAACTGTAGAGATTCGTCTCTATCCACTGCGCCATGGGCCCCAAAGGTGCAGTGGATAGAGACGTTGAATCTCTATGGTTCCAGTTTCTACATTGCACATAATTATGTAAAATTTAGGATGAAAACGTTCTAGCACACTGACATGTTTAGAAAACGTTCTAGCACACTGACATGTTTATATATATTTAAGTGACCTTGTTGATGTTTTTATTACAAAGGAGTCACCACTTATCAAGGCCACTCGAGGATAAGGGTTAATGAGTATACAGTAGTCAATGGGAAAATGTCATAGTAATCGTTAATAGTGGGAATGGGATAAATTGGATTACTTAAGGAGACGGCTCATCAAGAACTTGTTCATGTTGGACTTAAAAACAACCATATTGTAGTGAGTTGGAAAGCAGGAAAATGGAAGAGTTGCACAGGCTTGGGTACAATATAATAAACAATATAGAACTTGCTCTGCAATAATAAATACAAACTCTGCATAAATTAAAATATCATATTCAAGCATATTTTATGACCAGGCAATGTTGGGTGGCCTGCTAGTACACACACACACACACACACACACACACACACACATATATATATATATATAAAGAGAGAGAGAGAGAGAGAGAGAGAGAGAGAGAGAGAGAGAGAGCAAGCAAGCACAAGCAGTCGCTCTCTCCTGTCCCTATGAATTCTTCTTTCTTATGTCACGTCAGTATATCTTTTTTCTTGCTAACGATGTTAGTCTCATTTAAATTACTTCCAAATGAAAATGAATGATCAAATATTTTAATAAAGTTTTCAGTAATTTAACCCTGTTGTTAATTAAATCACTTTAACTAATTACTGTAAATATTTACAAAACTAATGTGTATATATAAGAAAAATAGAACAATAAAATTACAAATGAATAATACCAAACATTAATTTAAAAAATTGTCATGCAAATTAAACATTAAAATAGCTATTTTTAGGTCTTTTATTTTTATTATATATATATATATATATTATATCAAAAGCATATCTGGTATTATCGATTTAATTAACAGTAACCTGATGATCGTAATAAATTAATTTAAAAAAAAATAATTTCCTCAGGTTGCAGGAAAGAACGCAAGAAGCTACACGCCAGTCCATATTTTGTTGACTTGCTCTTCAAAAAAGAGCATTTTAAATGGGGGTAACAATTATCTGCTCTTTTCGACTTAAAACACAGACTCTAGGCTTGTGGTTTTATAAAGTAGATGTCAGATGAGTGAATGGATGTATTGAGTAATCGGCTGTTCTTTTGCTGTAAGAAATAGTAGGTCAGAGAAATTTCAGTATATATTTTAACATGAAAAGACAACCAATTCAACAAGTATATATATATATATATATATATATATATATATATTCTTTTTTTTTGTTTATCTTTTTATTTTATATATAATGAATAGAATCAAAGAACGAATAGGTAATATATACAAATTTCAAAAGATGATGATATATATATAAATTCATAAATTATCTTCTTTTTCCTTTTTCCTTTCTCTTTTTTTGTATATGTATATATAGATATATATCTCGCATACCAAACTCTCAGTAAAATAAAAGAGAAAGATAAATTTACATTTACAAAATTTACGGAGTTGCGCCCCTTACATCAGTATCTCCTTTTTTTTATAATAGAACAAGGGAGACTACTTCTGTTGATGTTCCTTTTTGTTTATTTTTTATTTTTCCTTTTCCCTTTTATTCATTTATTTTTTCGTGCAATATTTTTTTTATCAAACTCTAACGAGATTTCTGAGTTTTCGACATTTAATAGTTCTCTTAAAGTGGTCCAATATATCTTTATAATTGACAGATGAAAGAGTAAAAGACAAACTGACCTTCGTTTACACTGACTGACACCAAATATGTTTTCTTTCATATTTCTTGCTTTTATCAGCAGAGTTGCTGAAACGTCTTCCCTTCTTGGAATCTCTTCTGCAACTGCTTGCGTCTCAATTCTTAACGGTTAACTTTCTTCGGTGGGAACGCTGATTATATTTTTCTGTATTTTAAGTACATCAGCGTTTTTTTTTTTTGTTTGTTTGTTTGTTTTTCACTGTCGCCATCGTTGTCATGGCAACGGTTCACTTGGTCGTTTTCATTCCTTCACGTCTTGGAATTTTAACCATTAAATTTATTTATTTTATTAATACAATATTGACATATCTCAATATCGTCACAATACTGTTTGTTTGTAAACAAACTAACAGTTTGAGCACTGTGCGACCGGCAAATGCTAATTTAATAAGCATTCGAGGAGAAATGTTTATGGGCAGTGATTCTGGTCCGATGGTTAGAGCTGCCGACTGTCAACACAATGATTGTAGGTTCGATCCCCGGCTGGGAAAAGGTGTACGTCTAGCTGCACTGATGGGTCGTGATACAACAAAACAGTACTCTTTTATATTTTGTTAAATAGAATTTGTGTATCCATGGAACAACCCGTTAAAGGAGATTGTAATGATCATACCATATTCAGGTTTAAGGACGTTAGTATGAAAATTTTGTAGGGGGTACAAAATTTAATTATGGCTAAATATAGACCAATTAACATAATGATTAAAAAAATAAAAAATGAAGAAAAGGCTAGCTAACCGGGTTTCGTTCCTCTCTCAACAGAACTAAATCGAGGAAAATTGCAATTAAAAAAAAATTGTCATGAATATGACGGGGGGGGGGGAGAATATATATATATATATATATATATATATATATATATATATATATATATATAGTCATGATGAAAATAAACAGAAAGTGTTGAGTTTGCCACTGTTCCTAAAACCGGCAAACATCTAGGTTCTGAGATACTGATCCCCCACTCAAACCCAAGCTTTCGTTATGCTTGACTGAAATGGGAATATATCAGTTCTGAAATATCAATTTTGATCAATAATATATTGAACACCAAACTTACTAATCTCATCTTTTTCTTCTTTTTCTTCTTCTTCTTCTTTATATGTATTTTTATATCAGCATTAAGATTTATCATGCACATTATCCCCCCCAGACACACACACAAATACACACTCCCATCAACCCCTGATCTCCATACTGTTTTATTGGAGTCTTTTTCTCAATCTTACCTTTTGTAAGCGACAAAGAAATATCTTTATTGAACACATGCAATTTATTGCAAGATTTGTTGCCAAGTAACAACCACAACAAGCAGAGCTCATTCATTGGTTATTATAAACCCCACTGATGTACCCAACCTTCACCCCCATCCCCCCTATCCTCTGCTTGATCTAAGCCATGGACATTGTTTTGTTTATTCCCTTTTCTCTTATGCTGCATAATATCCGATGGTTTGGGGTCAGAATGAAAGAGGATTGGAAACGTTCTAAACCTGAGTCTTCCTCTTCTCACTCTTTTCCTCTCTCTCAATCTCTCTTTGTCAAAATCTCTCTCCTTTCCTCTCTCTTTCAAGCTCTCTCAATCTTTCCCTTTGCCAAAATTTCTCTCGCCCTCACTCTTAATCTCTCTCTTAATCTCTCTCTTTGTCAAAATCTCTCTCTTAAAATCTACCTCTCCTCAAAATCGCACTCTCTCTTTTTCTCTTTCTTTCAGAATGTATTTCCCTTCCAAAATGTCCCTCTCTCTTTCTTTTTCTCTCAATTGCTCAATCTCTTAATCTCTTTTTTTCAAAATCTGTCTAACTCTGAAAATCCTCACTCTTTCTCAACCTCTCTCTCTCTCTCTCTCTCTCTCTCTCTCTCTCTCTCTCTCTCTCTCTCTCGCTTGTTTCTTAGGACAAAAACCAAACAAACTTATAACATTTTGTCATGTTTCGAACCAACATGGCGTATTCAAGCTGAAAAGACGAAACACTCTTTAAAATGGCAATTAATGTATCGGCTTTCTCTGTTCACTGCACACTCACTCTATTCAAGGCAAACGTTCAAAAGTAACCACTATGAAGACAATTCTTTTGTGTACTAATTGACGACATTGCCCGGGAATGAACCCTGACACTATCTTCTTTTGCTCTCAGCCCTGAATTTCATATTGTTATTTTTATTATTTTTACTTTTTAACCTCGAAAATGAAATAAAATGTCCTCGTTGTCATTTTTTAATGCAGTTCACACAATCTATCTAATTACATTGACGTACGAGAGGCGTGCAATAAGTAATGCCCCTGACCCACTTCCCATAGCAGTAGAGCAACGAAACTTGGCACAGTTATTAGTCTTTCTCTACATAGGAACCGCCCAGAGTTATGCATTTCTCCCATCGTTTGATGTAGCTCTGGAGACCGTTTTTGTAGAACACACCAGGTTGGTCCTCCAACCATGACGTGACTTCAGAAAGCAAGGCTGCATCATCTGGGAAACGCTTTCCTTTCAAAAACAACTTCATGGCTGGGAAGAGGTGAAAGTCAGAGGGTGCAAGGTCAAGAGAGTAGGTAGGATGGGTGAGGATTTCATAACCACACGCCCGTGCTTCTGATCTGGCAACATGCGAGTTGTGGACCGGAGCGTTGTCCAGCAGGAGGATGGTACCTTTGCTGATCTTGCCCCGCCTCTTGATTTTGATAGCTTCCCTTAATTTCCTCAAAAGTGAAGCATAATAGGCTCCTGTAATTGTGGTATCCTTTGCCAGGAAATCTGTCATCACTACTCCGTCCTGGTCCCAGAAGACTGTGAGCATGACCTTGCCAGCGGAGGGCTGCACCCTTGCCTTCTTTGGAGGTGGTGAGTCCAAGTGCTTCCACTGCATTGACTGGGCTTTGGTCTTTGGATCTTTGTGATGGACCCAGGTTTCATCCTGTGTAATCAGTCTTTTGAAAAACTTTGACTCATCTTCTTGGCACATCTCCAAATTCATCCTCGAGCACTCGACGCGTTCTCGCTTCTGGAATGTTGTGAGCAACCTGGGAATCCATCTGGCAGACACCTTATGCATATGCAAATGGTCATGAATGATAGTTTCCACAGAATCTTGACATCTTCGGCGATTTGGCGAATAGTAATGCGCCGATCTTCCAAAATGGCAGCCTCAACTTGACGGACAGATGCCTCATCAATGGCAGAAGGGGGCGGGGGGCGACCAGGTCTGGGAGCTGTTTCCACAGACTTCCGACCATGTTTGAATTCACGATGCCAGCATTTTACAAGGTCATATGATGGGGCATTATCACCATAAGTTTCTTTCATTTCATCAAAAGTCTCCTGTGGTGTGCGTCCTTTTAAATACAAAAACCGGATCACTGCTCGACATTCAACAGGCTCCATTTCACACCTGACTCAGTTCAAACACCTGTAAAACAGAACCCACAATTAGTTCAGAGCTGTAATTTGCCACATAACCTGTAGAGATATAAATCATTGCACATGCAAAATTTCAGCTAGATCAGACAAATGGAAGTGGGTCAGGGGCATTACTTGCCCGGGTGTTTTGTATATTGTGCAAAAAAAAAGAAAAAAAAAAGTGGTAGTAGGAAGGCAGGCTCGAACCCGTACCGCAAAGGAGGAAAAGAACGGGAAAAAAACCTTATGTCTATGCTGTTACGACCACCGCCAAACCGGAACTGACATTTTTAAAAATTAAGGCTAGACAATCGAAAGTAGAGGATGAGTTTCAAAAATATCGGCGGAAAAAGCGACGCCCCCCCCCTGTAGAAAAGTGCCCAATTTAAAGTGAAGACATTTATGTTTTTAGCCAATTTTTCGATATTTGTCGTCTGAAAGGGCGACCTTCAAAACGATACTGATCTTTAGAAAATCCATCGCCTCTGTCGAAAGTGTTGGGCAGACATGCAAACATACATACATACATACATACATACATACATACATAAGCATTTTCGACCCAAACCGATGAAAAAGCTTGCCCTATCTCAAATACCCTTTATGTAAAATTTCAAATGTTTAGACTAGAAATTGTCTGAGTAATTTGGTAGAGACCGCAAAGGTCAATTTTTTAAAACTTTGACCCCTATTATGACTGTTTAACATTTATTGTTTTGGGCTGAAATCAAGTTATTAAGTTAGATCCATGTCCAAGGTACCTATATCTAAAATTTCAAGTGTTTAGATGCAAAATTGTCGGAGGAGTTTGGTAGAGTTCTCAAAGGTCAAGTCCTTAAACTTTGACCCCTTAACAGCCAACTCTCTGGCCAAAAACGGATTACAAAGGTTTTCCCACATCTGAGTAGTCTGTATAGCAAATTCTGTAGACTGAAAACTGACAGAGTTATTGAGTTGGAAAATGTACACAGACACACAGACAGACTCACACACACACAGATACACAAACACGTTCACTTTTATAGATATATTAGCATTTCGGCCCGGCGTTGCCCGGGTGTTTGGAGGTGTATGCTGAACAAAAAAAAAAAAAGGTCAATTTTTTTAACTTTGACCCCTATTATGACCGCTTAACATTTATTGTTTTGGGCTCAAATCAAGTTATTAAGTTAGATCCATGTTCAAGGAACCTATATCTAAAATTTCAAATATTTAGACCAAAAATTCTCGGAGGAGTTTGGTAGAGTACTCAAAGGTCAAATCGTTGAATTTTAACCCCTTAACAGACAAATTTCTCTCCAAAAACGCAATCATATCGATTTTCCTAAATCTCACTACCATGTATATCAAATTTCGAGTCTGGAAACTAAAAATTGACAGAGTTATTGCGAAGGGAAATGTACACAGACAGACAGACAGACAGACAGACAGATACTTTCACTTTTATAGATGCAACAAAAATATATACGTATGCATAAATATATATGGAAACGATTTTGTGTTTGCTGTAAGCTTTTTACACAAATATTATGCAAGTATAAATCACGTAGAATATCTGCATGAATATAATTACACGTAATAGTTAACTAAAAATGATCATCCCATAAGAAAACAGAAAAAACTAATAGGGAATTAATTAAAATGAATGTTTAAAAGAATATGCAAATTAGCTAGATCTTTTGCTAATGGCTGCAATTCCACAACCACTATAAAAAAAAAAAAAAAAAAAAAAAAAAAAAAAAAAAAATTGTATTTTCCTTTTAAATAAATAGAAAAGACTGGACTCCTGTCTTTTCTGTTTAGCACTTTGGCTGTCCCCAACATCCAAAGACCAGCTACCAGACCCCTTGAGGTCTGGTTAAAGCTTTGTTTTTATTGCTTGTTTTCGCCTCCTGTTGAGGCCATTAACTGTTTTACCTTTTTCGATTTCTTTCAGGTTTTCTCTCTTCCCAGGCTCGACTTAAGTAGCTGGGCGGTCTGCGCCTGAGGTGGTTGGAGTCAAATCCAACAGAATCCTCAGCCAAGCCAAATCGGCGGGTCTGAGCCGGGGAGAAGACGCAGAGGGGGGGGGGTAGCTGGTCTGGGCTCCAGTGCAAAAATGCCTAGCCTGGGGTCCAATTCCCAGAGGGGGCTTCGGCCCAATCTGGGGGCCGGATCAGGCTCTGAGAAAGTCCCACCACCACCGCCACACGGTCCGGGCTCTGCTCCTTTGCCTAGCCCGGGTTCTGGTGGTCATGTCCCCGACACGGCCACTGGTTCAGGCCCAGTAGATAGATTATTAGGTACGGTTGGTGCTGCCCCCCCGCACTAGACCCGATGCTGGCCCCCGCATCGTATCTGTAGAGGAGTTCGTCGCATTAGGCGGCGGCTCCTGGACTATTGAAGACACTGCTGTCCCCGGCAGTGGTAGGTTTAGGCCAGCTGGGAGAGGTGATCCAACTCGGTGGGATCGACAGAGGAGAAGGGCTTTAATTGTTAACCCTCCCGCCCATAAGAGAACTGAACTCCTGGGGTTGGGAATGAAACCATCCACCTCTGCCGATTTCTCGACTTTGAGAACCATCAACCTGGATCAGGCATCTAAGAGCGCAGTGCCAGACGACTGGAAGAGGCCATCAACATGCTCTCGTTTCTGGAATCCCAGCTGAACATGACATTGGGCCAGGATCTGCAATGCAGCAGTGACGAAAGCAGCCAAGAAGAGAGTTTGAAGACAAAAGTAGACGAAGCGAGAGCATCCCGTTCCAGGAAAAAGAAGGGGGTTGCGCGCGCAGACCAAAAGAGTGGGGCAGTTGGTGCTACACCAGCTCAAAAACCATCGTCCCCAGTGGAGAGCCCGGCAGATTGGCCTACACTGCCAGGAACCAACATGCAGGCAATTGAGTCAACCTGCCAACGATCCGGCTGGGGCAGAGAACACCACCTTCACCGAAATCGCCAATATCAGCAACACCGATGCCCTCGGCAGCAAAGAAAATATGGGGACCCCAGTCCCAGCTTACTCCCGAAGATTACCGTCAGTTATTCAACTCCAAATATAAGGAGTATACTGACGGTAACATTATCAAACCCCTGCCAGGAGTTGTGGAAAGACTATCCACAAGAATAATATCCTTGGTTACCATAGATTGGAAAAAGAAAAGTTTGGCAGGGGTTTCTAAGGATATCATGGTGGAGATGCTGGGGGATCTCCAAATACCCGCGACGCACATTTGTCGTTGCAGCTACGCCGTGTGGGATCTGCTGCTGCCAACTGTCGATGACGCAGTCAAACTGTCCAAGTGCGACCTGAAGTGGAAGCATCTGCGCTTCAAGCCGGTTTATCTGAGCAGGAGTCAAATCACCGCTTACATTTTAGGCGTCCCCTGGTTCCTTGACTCTGTACGAATAGGTGCAATAATGAGCCAATATGGGGATGTCGAAGCTGTCCTCCCGGCCCGTGGCCCCCGTAGCCTTATGGTAGGGGACTTCTCAGTAAGAATGCATTGTGACCGGGAGGGCTTCGAGAAAATACCGGCCCTGCTCAGAAGTGATGTTTGGACTATGGGCATCATCGTCCAGGGGCGAAAACCTCACTGTTGACATTGCCAACTGATAGGCCATATGGCGAGGGATTGCCCTAAACGGATCCCTCAAATCAAAGCACCAGAAAAACAGAGTGTGGCACCAGCAGCCCCTGAGAAGCCAACCGAAGGGGGTATAGAAAAACCACCAACTCCAACACCTACAACAACATCAGACGGCTGGACCAAGGTTGTTAAAAAGAATGGGAGAACCACAAAGCCCCCTCCACAAGAGAGCAGCCCCCTGAGGTACAAGGTCAGCCAGTTCCCGCAGGGTCGTCTACGATTTCTTCCACCAACGTGACCACTAAGAAAGTTGTCAGTGGCCAAAAAAGAAACCATCCGGTCTCCTCATCTGACTCAGAAGGGGAGCAAGACAAAGAACAAGCTACTGTGGTAGAGTGCCAAGTGCCAAAAAAAGAGAATAAAAAGAAGGCAAGAAAGAATAAGGGGGCTGGGTCCCGTTCCCCGTCCCCTATGAAAGTAGAGAATACTGTCTCTACGGTTCAGCCACACAAAACCCCAACCCAAACCCCTTCGGCTGAACCAAAATCCCCATCCCTTTTTGATACCCCCCCCCAGCCGGTGCCTGATCATTGTCACGGGAAAAGCCGGTGGCACAAACCAACAGCGGCAAAAGAGCCGCCTCAGCATCTCCTGTAAGGAGAGTAAAGACCAAAAAGCTCCCCTACCTTCCTGGAGACCAGATCTGCGATGTAGACCCCCTTCATGCTGACACTTACATAACGCAGCATCATAGGGGCCTAATTAAGCTGGTGAGGGAGATGAAGAATATTGATGGGAAGAGAGTTACAAATCCCAAAAACTTCCCAGACGTTCCCTTAGTCATGACTTTTGTGTGTCAAACAAGAACAGGACGCACGAAAGCCATGTGGAATATGATCGAAGAAGTGAAGGGGGCGATTCCGAATTTAAAGTTGGTGGAAGAGGAGCACGACTCCCTCAATCAGCTGGCACCTAGGTGCGAAGGGAGGGTCCCTATTTACGTCCACCCTTGTTTTTATAAAGCCCTTAAGTTAACGTTTCCACTGGATGTCGGAGGCATTGCGTGAGATGGACGAGTAACGTCTGAGTTGCTTTCGGGCAACCTCGCCCAATCCTGTGGCACCCTTCTAATCAAAGACTTTAGGCCAGTGGTTGCGGATATCTAGGCACAATGGCCACATCCTTGAGCCTGTGTAGTTTGAACGCTAGGGGCATGAGGTGCCGAAGCAAAGCCGCTAGGGTACTGAGGGACCTCATGTCCATGAACATAGATGTAGCTACGTTACAGGAGACTCACTACAATTCCATTGGCGATCATCGGGTGCTGGAGGGGCATTACGATGTCTTTTCAGCATATGGTGATAGTCAAAGTGGAGGGGTTTCTTTGTTAGTTAGGCGCACCCTTACTGCAACGGTTAGCATTGTTCACGTGGATGTTGATGGTAGACTGATCGTGGCCGATGTTGCTGTGGCAAATAAAGCGTTTCGAGTCGTCGTAGTGTATGCGCCCAATTGCGTATGGGAGCGGGTTTCCTTTTTCCGGCGGTTGGAGGTGTTTCTCGGGGGGTTCGGAACGGTTAGTCCTAGTGGGCGATTGGAATGCCATCCTTGATCCCAGAGTAGATAAGGTGGGCGAGACTAGAGGGACAGATGGGTGTGAAACCAGTCTGTTGGACCTGATGGCTAGATGCGATCTGGTAGACAGGTATCGGGTGGATCATCCGGGGCGGGAGATGTGGACGTGGCTCTCTAGCAGGCCTTCCATTTCAAGTACTTACTTGGATTGGTTGTTAGTTAGAAGAGGCAATGTAGAATACATATCTTGTCCCACGTTCCACTGGTTAGGCCACTCTGACCACAAACTACTTGTGGCCAGATTAGATCTAGATAGGAACCCCAAGTTAGCTGGGCACTGGAACTTAAATACCTCCTTACTGGAGATAGATGACTTCCGGGAAAGGCTAACCGAACACATCAAGAAGGGATTAGTGGGGGCGGTTACCGGGAGTAGGTGGTGGGTAAACGCCAAATCTAGTATTAGAGACTTCTCTGTCAATGCCTCGCCCTAGATAGGGTCAAGGCAGAGAAGCGGCTAGAGGATAGACTATCCCGGGCGGTGGCAGGGGGGGGGTCCCTAGAGATAGGCCTAGCTAAGGCGGACCTGTGTCGTTTGGCTAGCGAGTGATATCAGGGCTAGGTAGTTAGGGCTAGAATTAAAAAGATGCCCAACGAAGCTGTAAATGTTGACAAATCAGAACGAGTCTATTCGCTCAGGCGCAAATCAGATAGGTACATTCGTAAGATTCAGAGCCTGGAAGGAGACTCCTTAGTGTCAGCTCAGGAGATTTGTGAGCGGTTTTGAGTGCACTTTGAAGATCATTGTGCGCAGCTGTCAAGACTCCATGTCCAGGAGTTTGGCAATTATTTGGCTGGCTCACCCCGCCTGGAGGCGGCCCGAGCGGCTAGTGGGGATGGTCGGGTTACAGAGTGTGAGATCGTTGCTGCTATGAAGCAGGTCGCCTATAATAGATCACCAGGACTCGATGGACTGCCCTACGAGCTGTACTTGAGGTTGTTCCAATTCTGATGGGTGTGTTTAACCATTGGTTTGACACGGGATCCATTGGCGTTCCTGGGTATAACTCTGATTGAGGATTCTGATTGGGGTCCTGCGGTTGGTGAAGCATTTCTCAACCTTATCCCCAATCACTTAATGGAATGCCAGAGAAGACCAAGAGGGCAATTACAATTCCTCAACGAATGCCGAAATGCGCTTAGAGCAATGCCAAGGTCCCTTGACCTTGCACGGCCCAGAAGGGCATTGTATTGGGGTTTAGTGGTGGGGACTGCTTCAGACCCACTTGGGGAGCGGCTACAGCTGTCGGAGGGGGAGGTCCACTGTCTATGGAATTGGGCGCCAGGCCGGGGATATCTTAACAATTAAGAATTTTTCCTGTCGTGGCGATTGGTTAGAAACGCTTTAACCCTCAAGGACATACTGTTCAGAATTGGTAGAACATTCAGTCCACGGTGCGAGGAAAATAGCTTAGAAACTGTAGAGCATGCATTTTTTACTTGTTCCAAGGTCCGTGAATTCTGGGGGTATGTCAGCGAGGTCACGGCTCACATCGTCCCTGATCAGGTGATTATCCCGGATTTAGCATCCGTAGTCTATAACGCAGATCCCTTGTGGCCTAGGGAGGAACAAATGGTGTTCCTAGCGACCTTGGCCATAGCTAGACTAGTAGTGTGGGTTTCACGCATAGAGATAGGGCGTCTCATCGGGATCTGATTTTGTATTTTAAACACCAACTTAAAATCAAAATCAGATGCGATAGAAGGAGGTTATCTCGCTCACAGTTTAGTAGCAGGTGGATTCACACCGCTAGTTTATGTGCGTTTGTGCGAAACAGGCTTGAGTACATGTTCCCTGCCTAGGCATGGCACATGCCGATCGAAAAAACAATCTCCAATCCAGATCAAGACTATCCCGTAGTGGATCAGTCCCTTAGCTAGTTGGTATAAATGAGCTCCATGTCCCCAATCTTTATTTTAGGTGTTAGAATACCTCCAAAGAAGCCCAGTCCTGATCAATTTATTTTAGTCCAAACCCGTCCCAATGGTATTTTTCTTGGAGGTCACCGAATATCCCCATGCCCCCCCCCCACTTTATTTTGTCGGTAGTTGTGCCCATTCCCCCTTAGGAAGTGCTCCCTTGTTTTCGGCTGATACCAGAAAACAGGAAGCATTTCAAAATTAAATAATAAGGGTAGGTCCTCATTAACACATTCATCGCTTAACGTTTTATTTGGTTCATTTATTTTTTATTACTGTTATTTTCTTTATTTTGGGGTGTTTTAAGGATCTCATTACCCCCGCCCATCACCCACATATATCATACGCATCACCATTCCATCCTTCATATATCATACGCATCACCTTCATTGTAAATAAAATCATTTTAAATAAATAAAAAAAAAAAGTCTTTGTAAATATTGTTCATCTGGGGTTTTAAGTAGATCTAATCCCTCGAGTGAATGCGGTATTGTGGTGACTGCAACTAGTTATAGGGAATAGACCAAGTGGACGATCCCCGACCCCCATTCCACCCACACCCTTTTTGGCCTCATGCCACATTTAAAAAGAATTCATTGCATATTTTATATAATTTTTATTTTAAAAGTTTTGTAAAGTCTGTAATTTTTCTTTCTGAATAAATATTTAAATAAATAGAAAAGAGGCGTTCCTTTTTTCTGTTGTTCTCGGCCTTCGGGCCGGGATAAAAGTGTAGTATCTGTTCCGGCAGATACTGCAAGCAAAGACCCTATGTGGGGGCGACCCCACAGATAAGACCTTGGTCAATGTAGGGGCAACCCTTCATACCAATTGTCACTATCCAGCTCCCCTACTCCTCGGGGAGTTGGTCCCCATTTCCCCTTCACTCCTCACATTAAAAATCGGCCTTGTGTCTAATTTGCTCGGTGGGGGAGCGAATAAATAACACCCTGTTGTTCTCGGCCTTCGGTCCGGGATCAAAGTGTAGTATCTGTTCCGGCAGATACTGCAAGCAAAAACCATATGTGGGGCAACCCCATATATAAGACCTTGGTCAATGTGAGGGCAATCCTTCATACCAATTGTCACTATCCAGCTCCCCTACTCCCCGGGGAGTTGGTCCCCATTTCCCCTTCACTCCTCACATTAAAAATCGGCCTTATGCCTAATTTGCTCAGTGGGGGGGGGGCAAATAAATACCTTGCCTTTTTTCTGTTGTTCTTGGCCTTCGCACTGAAGATAATTTGTACTAGTCAATGGAGGGGAAACCCTCTATACTGGGACAATTATTATTTTTGGTAACCAGAGTGCCCCCTTTTTGGCTACTTTTAGGGGAGCTGGTTTTTACCCCACATTAAAAACGGCCTTGTGCCTAATTTGCTTTGGTGGGGAAGCAAATAAATACAATAAATAGAAAAGAGGGTTTTTAAATGAATATCAATACACAAAAAAGGAACACGGATTTATAGCAGTATATATATATATATATATATATATATATATATATATATATATATATATATATATATAAGCTGTGTGTGTGTGTGTGTGTGTGTGTGTGTGTGTGTGTGTGTGTGTCTAGTCACGAATAGGCTCCTATATGGTTGACTATTTTAAAAAACTGATCACATATAATGATAGAAGATGTATCGAGACACAGAACGGTGATTCATTAAAATTGTGGGGTCTGTGTTCGCCTGGTCCACAAAGTATGGAAATAAAAAATTTAAAAATTAAAAAAAAACGTTTACAAGTGTTTTTGATATAGATGTACATAAGAATACTTTGATAAGTATGTTTTAACTTAAATAGGGATGGTATAATAAAATTGTGGGGTCTGCGTTCACGCCTGGTCTCCATAGAATGGGAATAGGCACAAACTTTAATAAAGACTTTTCATATCTATCTGCGTAAGTATACTTTGATAATTATGTTTCAGTTTGAAGAAATATGGTATAATAAAATTATGGGGTGTTCGTTCGCGCCTGACCTCCATAGAATGGAAATATGTTACAAAGTTTAACAAGGTTCTTTAATATAGATCCACAGAATATTGTGATAAGTGTTTCAGTGTGAACAGGTATGGTATAATAAATTATGGGGTTTATCTATTTTATTTTTACTTCCATCATATTTTGCTTTGGTTTTGATATCCCCAAATTCGAAGCTATCTCTTTACAACCCTTCCTTTTCATAACCTATCATACTTCCATAAATCAGAGTCCAATTCCTGTAGGCTGTTTTTGAACCTAGTCAACAATGGGTACTTTTGCTAATATATATATATATATATATATATATATATATATATATATATATATATATATATATATATATATACACCTTATTAATATTAGTAAATTATCAAACAATCTAACCTTATTGTGGACTTTAAAAAAATTATAAGATATAAAGAATTAGTTTAGTAACTTCAACCTATGTAAACCCTTATTTGATATTAGTCAACAAATTACAGAAAATATATATTGCATAAATAAATTAATAATAATAATAATAAATAATTTCTTTGTAGAACTAAAATATGTTCAGAACATTTTAATTCAAACGTTGAATAAAACCTATCTAGTTTTACAATAGGAACCAAGATGGCTGCCGAAACTAACACACGATGTTGAGCCGTCTATGCTCTATGTTTTTTTTTCTTTGTTTCTTTTTCTGATATTATATTGCCATGCATTGTTTTCTTTCTAAGCAAAGAATTTCTATTTTTCTTAGGAATATATGCATGAAAAGAGTCGGTATTGACATAATAATAACCAAGTGGTTCTGAATAAGAAAACTCACCTGTAAAAAAATGTACCGAAATTTTAACATGCTGGAGAAGCTGTTTTGCAATAAAAAATAAATATTTGGATCTTGGAATGTAGCTTTACTGTTATTTTAATTTTTTTTTTTTTATATATATGTTCTGTTGTTGTATTTAGTATACATTGAGCTTCCAAGTGAAAAGGATTGGTATACACAAAGATTGAAATATAATTGAAAAAACATATTTTACCCCAAAAAGATATATATATACATACATGCATACAAACACACATATATAGTGTTGCTGAAATTGTTTTTGATCTGTGCAAATATTGAAATAAAGAATTTTAACCAAACCCTTTGAACACCCATGCCACACACCAAGCCCAACCACTGTATATTGGCCTCCAAATTAATAAAGAGGCAACGAAAAGGCATATTTAAAGTGGTTGAAAAATCATTCTGGGTTTAAGTCTATATTGATTCATACAACAGTCAATAATCAATAGCCCAATTGAAATAGAGTTCAGAATTACAAATGCAGGAGAACAATATCAGCCGTTGGAACAGTTAGACTTTGTACCATGCAGAGTGCTCTTTCAATTTGCTGTTCCAACCCTCATCAGACCCAGAAAGAAAAAAAATTACTTCGAATATGATTAAATAAATAAAAACGAAGATGTCACATTGAAAGATATTTAATTATTATCTAGATGCATATATGTTTTATCTTTGCAAAGTTATCAGCATAGAAATAATTGTTCAAATCAATCGCATGATTCAAACTCTAGAACAAGAGTCACAATTCAGAACGTTTTAAAGAATAAGGCTAATTCCGCACCCATCACACGACATGGTGAGAAATTAATCCTATTTATGCCAAGCCGAATGAACAACCATAGTCAGCCGTCATAACAGTGTTCAATAAAAAGAAACTTACATTTATAACTTAGATTAGATGGCTTGTATTATTTTTTATTCTGGTAGTATCACCAGTGTATAAATAACTGTTCAAAACAGTTGCATGATTCAAACCCTATAATACTACAAATAATATAATACTACAAATAATATATTACTACAAATAATATATTACTACAAACCCTATAATATTACAAATAATATAATGCTACAAATAATATAATGCTACAAATAATATAATACTACAAATCTACTTTCAGACCATGTATAGAGTACTATTGTCATATTTGGGATACTGAATCTTTGTCTTATTTGAGGGTTCTTGATAAGGTAAAGAAGCGTATCTGTAACTTGATTAGCCCCCCACCTTTACTTCTCTGCAACCTCTGTCACACAGACGTGATGTTGCTCGTCTCAGTCTTTTTTCAGACAGTGACATGCATAAGTATTGGATTCATGTTGTTTTCTGTTATAACTCTAGTTTATGTTCACCATTTTGTCTGATATTTGTTAGATAATATATTGTAAAGTTGTTTTAGTTCCATGTTGAAGGAAAATTAATAACTCTTACTTGAATACATTTTTTTTTATCAAAGTTTAAAATTACCCGATGCAGAAGTATTGGATACATATCACTTTTTTCACATTTCCAATAGAAAAGTATTTAAAAAATTGTAAATAATCAAATTTTCAATAATATTGGAATGTTATCTCTGACCAATCAAAAAAACACACAATTGTTTTACAAGATAGTGCTAGAAAACTTTTTGATGTGCATTCTGAAATTCAATGATTAAAAATGGCAAAAACTAAAGAATTATCCAAAGACATGCGAGATAGAATGATTGAATGTCACAAAGAAGGACAAGGTTACCGAAAAATTAGCAAAGAAATGAATCTAGCACAAAGTACAGTAGGAATTATCATCAGAAAGTATGAGAAGTATGGCGACGGTACAGCAAATCTTCCAAGAAATGGAAAACCGAGAAAAATAAATGAGAGTACTTCAAGGTGGATTAGGAGAAATGTGCAAAGAAAAGCTTGCTTTCTTAAGCGCTCTTTTAAGGAAATAGTTTTGTATGACCATTGCTTCCTGCTACAGCTTCTTGATACAGTGTTCCAATAAAAATGTCCAACAGAATATTTTGACTTTACTAGACATGAATTGTGTATCATTGTCTCATATTATGCAGTCAACAACTCCAAAACGTGTGAACAATTCGTGTAATAATGTATATTGGATAGAAAACTGTACCCTAATAAACAAAGTCTCTGGCAGCATAGATATAGCACTCACCCTCGATACTAGCGCACAAGTACATACATGTATTTGGTGACTTCAATGTCCACCACAGTAACTGGCTTGGATTATCTAATTACACAAATGTAGCTGGTAGCACAACACATACTTTCTCTATATCCCATTCCCTATCTCAGACGGTTACATTTCCGGCACATTTCCCAGACCAGCAAGGTCAGCATGCCTCACTTCTAGATCTATTTCTGACAACAGTTCCCGATGATTGTACAACAAATGCCCACAGCCCACTCTGGAATATTGATCACGCTGTGATAATGGTAGAAATCACCCTAAATTCTCGCCCTAAAACTGAAGACCCACTACTCAAAACAACGAGATATTACAAAAAGGTTGACTGGAAAGCCATCAGGGAACTCATCAGAGATGCCCCATGGCGAAATATCTTTTCTTTTCCAGTGGAACAGTGTGCAAATGAGACCACTGAATGATTCAAAACTGCAATTGAACACATGTTCCCACACGCAAATTCTATAGTAAGCTCCACTCTCCCCAATGGTTTACTTCTGTTTGTGCAGCTGCCATTGCTCAAAGGCAGCATGCATTCAGCAGATTCAACCGACATAAGTCAAGTTCAAACAGACAGAAGTATATAGAAGCTAGAAGTAATTGTAAGAGTAATAGCGATAGCTAAAACAGATTACACTGAAACCACCAGAAAACGCATTGAAGCACAGAAATTAGGAACCCATGATTTTTGGAAAATCTACAACAGTGTAGTAAATAATGAGCAGTCAACGTTTTACCCACTATCAAACAATCATGAGGTTGCTTGCACGGCAACCGACAAGGCTAATCTGCATGCCAGTCGGTTTGCCTCAAACTCCACACTGGACCCAGCATACCACTCCCTCCCCAACTTTCCTTGGCAGACATGCCACACTAGACGATTTTAAAATCACCCCTTCTCAGGTACATGGTTTTTTAAAAATCTAGACACCTTAAAAGCATGTGGACCCGATTTCATCCCGGCTGTGCTATTAAAAAAATGCTCGGCTGAGGTTGCTCCAGTTCTCTCCAAACTTTACAATAAATAACTTAATGAATCTTGCTTTCCCGACTGCTAGAAAACCGCTTCTGTGGTACCAGTCTTCAAGAATTCTGGTGAAAGAATTGACCCACTAAATTATCGCCTCATTATCCTCCTCCCACTTTTTGAAAAAATATTTGAATCCTTAGTTAATCAAGCCCTAGTCCAACACCTAACAGCTGCTAAACTCCTGACTGACAAACAATATGGATTTAGGCAAGCCCGTTCAACAGCAGATATCTTAACTGTAGTCTCTGAACATATATACCGTTCACTGGACAAAACAGGGGAGGGTAGAGCGGTAGCACTTGATATATCTAAGGCTTTTGACAGGGTATGGCACGATGTTCGTCTAAGGAAAATTAGATCATATGGTATCACTGGAAGAATACATAATGTAATTAAATCCTTCTTAAGTAATAGAAAAATCCAAGTTGTCCTTGATGGTCGTGCATCTAAACTATATAATATAAATGTGGGAGTATCTCAGGGGTCTATCCTTGGACCTTTATTATTCCTGATATTCATAAATGACCTCCCTGGTAAAATTGTTTTGGAGATGGGTATATTTGCTGATGACACCACTCTCTATAACAGGCATGAGGGGAAAACAAATGAACACATATCTAAGGAAATGGCAGAAACACTAGAGGATGACCTCCAATCTGTAGTGGAATGGGGACAAAAATAGATGATCACATTCAATGCTGCCAAGACTAAGCTTGTTTCCTTCAATAACTACAAGAAACCTTCTCTACCACCAATAGCAATGGCCAAGAACACATTACCTGAAAGTGCTTCTTTTAAACTCCTCGGCCTAACGTTTACAGGGGACATGAACTGGAGTAGATACATTGAGAGCATTGCCAAGGCTGCTGAAAAGAAGGTGGGCTCTCTCTACCGTGCTAAAAAATTACTTATGCCTGAAAGTATCCTGTACCTCTACAAGGCCACCATTCGCCCATGAATGGAGTATTGCTGTCACATTTGGACTGGTGCATCAGGTGCTTGTATCTCACTCCTGGACAGGGTTCAAAAGAAAGTCGCCAACCTGATAGGTTCTGTCATCTAGGCTTCAGCCTCTGTCCCATCGACGAAATGTTGTATCTCTCTGCCTGTTCTACAAATACTTTAATGGTGCATGCTCTGACGAACTACAAGCACTTGTACCTCCTCGACGGGACTACCTCGACAAACCCGACAAGCAACTAAGTCCCACCCCTCTACAGTAGAGATCTCTAGGTGTAAGAAATCCTTTTACTCCAATAGTTTCTCCCCAGTACTGCAGGTCTTTGAAACTCCGTTCCGGGATTCTGCTTTCCCAACTGTACTGATATGCAGAAGTTCAAGTGTAATGTGAACAAACATCTTGCTACTCATCTCCATTCATAATGCTCCTACAAATTATGTCCCCGATAGTAGCACCCTACTTCAAAGTGGCACTGTGCCTTGTTTGGGGTGGAAATTGATTAAAACAAAAAAAAAAGAAAAACATTTCTAATTAAGCCAACCATGGGGGATGACATGTTGGTTTTTCTATCCATCTAATTTCTCGAATCCACTCAACTGGGGTACAACCTATCTTGGACTACTGCACTATCTGCAAAAACAATTTCCATAATTTCAGTTGCGTTGAAAATTTTCCAACCAGACTAATTTTAATCAATTGGATTTAAATTTGGACTTGATTCTTTCTAAAGATTTATTTTCGCCTTTGAATCATCTTTGAAAGAGTCTTCATGCAAGCTGCAATTTTATGCCTTGTTCGTTTTTATTATTTTTTTTACATCTTCTATAGTTTTTCACTCGTTGTTTTTTTAAAGGACATGTACATTTTTGCAATTTATGACTATAATAAATTGCAGTTTCATTTAATGCCGTAACCGGCAAATTCTAGCATTGCTACAAATATAATTTGCTGATTTCTTTCTGTCCTCTGATGAGAAGAATAGCAAGAATAGGATTCTTTGAAACTCTGTGGAATAAAGACTTTGTGAATTGTTTTTTGGAGTATTCAGTCGAACAATAAATTTTGATTATAAAGTTCAACTTACAGTTTTAATTTCTTTTCTCTTATAATAAGCTCTACTCTCTATTATTTGTGTATTGAGCTTTTTTATTTGGTTGGGATTAAAATATCTATATATGAATACTTGGTTTTTATATTAGATCGAAGTTTACCATTGCTTGTATCAGGTAAACATTGCATCTCCTTTGATTTCACTATATATATATATATATATATATATATATATATATATATATATATATATATATATATATATGCGTACAAAATTGATAAAAAATATACCTAAATAATTACATATATCTTATTTTTCTTATATGTTTACTGATTTACCTTTCTATATTGCAATATAATAAATATTTTATTCACACAAAGAGCGAATATATAGGTTAATGCATACATACATCAAGATTGAATTTATTTCATTATTTTCTTCCTGTTTTGTATCGACGATTCATTTTGTATTCATAACATTTTCAATTATCATGTTTACTCGAAAGAAACATACACTCTCTCTCTCTCTCTCACTCATTCTCTCTCTCACACACACACACACACACACACACACACACACACACACACACACACACACACACACACACACATACACACACACACTCCCATCAGCTCTCTCTTTCTTTTATCCATTTCAGAAATTCTGATTTTATTACAAACCAGCTGATGTACCTGTCTTCATTTGGTTTTTCTGTTTTATGGCGTATGAACTCATTTTGTTATTTAATCATCATCATCATCATCATCATCATCATCATCGGTTTAATGTCCGTTTTACATGTTGGCATGTGTTGGACGGCTTCTGGAAACTGATTCCCAAAGTAACCTATCTCTGGCCATGTCTCTGTGTATCCCTCTCACTCTCAAGTATGTGTATATCCTTATCACTTCCACTCATGTTTTTCTTCGGCCTCCTTTGTCAACTAATCCTATCCATTCAACTGTTCTACATCTATTAACGCAAGAACTCACATCCATTCATTTCAATATGACCATACCAACAAAGTTTCCTGTTCTGCATACATTTTTCCATATACTGCCCAAATGTAATCTTCCTCTGAAGTCATCATACCTAAGTGTGTCTTTAAGACTCACATTACACATTCATCATATCTTTCTTATATAATTTTTCTTTATGTAACACATGTCCTCAACTCTTGCTAACCCAGTTTCGCTAGTTTACATTATCATACTGCACATACGTGCTTGATATATCATTCCCTTAGTTGACACTGGTAACACTCTGCTGGTTAGTAATGATAGAAGTTCTCTAAACTTGCTTCATCCATTCCTGTGATCATACCAGTGCCAGTACCTTTCTGTGTTCCAATGATATCACTAAGATAACAAAATTTGTTACCCACTTCAAAAGCTCTCCCATCCAAATATACTTTCTTCACATATGTGTTCTCGTGTATCTCCATTTTATATTGCCCTTCTTGCTGAATACTGAAACACAATAATTATTGAAAACGAATAATTGTATACAATTAATTTAACACAAGTTATTTTACTCATAGCTGGGAGTACTTTTGTACTTATGCAGTATAAGAACCGTGCTATTGTCAGATTTTTCTAGACAGTTTATATAAAATGCTAGAAGGTAGAAAATGAAATTTTTCTAGACAGTTTATATAAAATGCTAGAAGGTAGAAAATTAAATTTTTCTAGACAGTTTATATAAAATGCTAGAAGGTAGAAAATGAAATTTTTCTAGACAGTTTATATAAAATGCTAGAAGGTGGAAAATGAAATTTTTCTAGACAGTTTATATAAAATGCTAGAAGGTAGAAAATGAAATTTTTCTAGACAGTTTATATAAAATGCTAGAAGGTAGAAAATGAAATTTTTCTAGACAGTTTATATAAAATGCTAGAAGGTGGAAAATGAAATTTTCATGATTTTCTTTTCTTTTTTTCCGCACAAATTTTTTTTTTTTTTTTTTTTTTTTACAGTGAACTAGTTTTAAAGTGTGCGCATGCAAAATTTTTACCACTATGCAAGCAGGATTCAGAAGTCATATTAAACAGATTTTTTATAACTGGTTCTCCTCAGCTCACCAGACAACAATGGAATCAGCTATGGAACATAGTCCCATACATTTTGTAAAGGGTACTTACTTGTTAAGTAATAAAAGGTACATTCGCTGATATTCATCTGATGATTTAGGTTCAAAAGACAGTATGCACATGTATACAGGAAACCGAGGTTATGAAATCGAGGAGTATGCACTCACATGTCATCTCACTCATCTGTAGCTTAAATCAGACATGACGTCACATGGCACAAAGAGAAAGGGAGCAAAAGAAGTAAGTAGTTTGATCAGGAGTCTTGGAATGTGAACACGTGCGTTTACAAACGTTCTTTTAATATATGATTACTCAGTAATTACCGTTCTCTCGTTTTCTATATCACCTCGCTTCAGCCACCTCTGGTCAGTAACTTAGAATATACCATCCAGGTGAATAAACATTTTCTTGTTTTCAAACGTTGTTTCAACTTGGTTCTTTTTTTATTCTTTCGGGGCATGAACGAACTTGGTTGCAAGCCGTGTTTCCTCGGTCTGGTAGGATCACGTGGAAGGACACGTGCAGGAATGAGTGACTATCAAAGTATGTTTATGAACGTCCAGGTATTTTATTTGATTGTGACTTATGAGGTATTAGACTTCCCATCGGAGGAGAGTTATATGCAGCATTCTCTGTCTTTTTAACCGCTTTCCAGTTCGGTCAAAATATTTTTCACCTTTCCTTTTGTAAACCCAATGATGTCCTGTGAAGCTAAAAACAAAAACAGCCTACAAAACAACCAAACCAAACATCATATAAAAGATTTGAAGCAAAAAACTTATACCAAAATCACAAGATTTAGCATGAAATAACGGGAAAAGGGTTGATATACCGTAAAACAAAACAACCAAACCAATATAAAAAGGTATTTTCATTAGATGACACTACCATTGTTTACTCTTTCTTCTTCGCGCCAGAAGAACAGAAGGAGGACATTTCATTTAATTGTTTGTAACATGGAGTCAACAAAGCGTCGTCGGTTTTTATAAAAACTTTTGATTATAATGGTTTTAGATATCCACTCGCCTTTACCATTCTAACCGACCATCTTTCCTAAAATCGTAAACACTGAATCGTTTCCAATCAGTATCGTGTTTCTGTTTTAATTAACTCCCAAATGGTTTAACAATATATCAAGTAAATCAAAAAGTAAAAAAGAAAGAAAAAAAAAGATGAATGAAAATAAAAGTTGTATATTGTGAGTTTATGTTGTGGAAGGAAAATCTTTAAACTGGTAAATGTATTTACAATCTAAAAAGATGTAACTAGCAACAAATGAATCAATAAAATTACTTCGTTGTTGTTGTTGTTGTTGTTGTTGATGATGTTGTTGTTGTTTATTTTTTCCCTTTTTCCTTTCTTTCCTCTCGCTTCTCTGTTTGATATTTTTATGCCTGAAAATGGAAACTTATTGAAAATCATTACAACATCAAAGCCAAATTGCCTCACTTTATTATTTGACTTATTGGAAATCAAAGATTTAATATTTTTGCGTCAATTATTGAATATATATATATATATATATATATATATATATATATATATATATATATATATATATATATATATATATATATATATGTATATCCTATACGCATGTAATTACCTGACATGTCAAATATGTTGGACATAAATAATTGTAAACAATTCTGCAGTGGCATGCAGAGAACTAGTGATATTGTGGTGATGCTCAGAACCAACTCCTTGATTATATGTCCGAAAGACATAAGTCCTAGAAAGTATAAGTCCTAGTACTGAGAAATATTATAAAAAGGGGAGTTGGAATAACTTATGATTTTAATAGAGGCAACAGCTCAGAAAATTTCGCCCATACTGCCTGCTGTACTGAGTTGATATCCGCCACCTGGGTTCAGCAGGAAGAGTACTTCCTGGCCGTTGTCATCTAATATCATCTCTTCACGAGGACGATCATCAATAGGCAGTGCTTTCTCATACATCGGAGCTTACTTACCTTTTAAGTCACAAGTTTTCTTTTAATTTTTTTATTTTTTTTTTATTTGTTCACCCCAGGACATATTGCCACTAAAACATAAAGGGCTACTGTTCTTAACGATCATATTTACAAGGGTGCAACCTGGGTTGGGAGTTGGACAACGAGATATTTTTCATATTACATATAAATTTCTGCATGTTGGTATGATTGAGTTACCAGAGAAAAGGGAGGGAATTCCAAACGCCAAGGAAAGAAACTATCAAAGTAGAAAATCATCCAGCATCAAGGAACCTCTGTGTAGTGAAGGAATAGAGGGTATTCTTGTTGAGGGGTTACAAGTGTAGTAAGTTCATTGAAGCACATTCCATGGAAATACTTGTAAAACAAGTACAGTGATGCAACACTGAAATACTGTGGCAGGGAGCTTGGTGGACAGTGTGGAACCTATTAGGTAAGAAACTTTTTTTTTTTGCACAAAGAGAGGAAAGCCAGTGGGTTAGTGCACCAACGCCATGTACAATCAAACGGTGGCTTTATAAACATACAGGATCGTTTTGAAGACCCACAGAAATCACAGTTCACTATATCGCATTGCATCTAACACTCTTCTAGCATACAGGATACTAACCGGATTCCTTTAATGATTGTAGATTAGAGCTATTTACCATCAAGAAATTTCACCCTTTAAACTTCTCATGAACAACTTTACAGACATTCTTTTAACAGTGCAAACAGGATTCAGGAGTCATATTAAACAGATTTCCTATAACTAGTTCTCCTCAGCTCACCAGGCAACAATGGAATCAGCTATGGAACATAGTCCCATACATTTTGTAAAGGGTACTTGTTAAGTGATAAAAGGTACATTCGCTGATATTCATCTGATGATTTAGGTTCAAAAGACAGCCTGCACATGTATACACGAAACTGAGGTTATGAAATCGAGGAGTATGCACTTAAATGTCACCTTACTCATCTGTAGCTTAAATCAGACATGACGTCACATGGTACAAAGAGAAAGGGAGCAAAAGAAGTAAGCAGTTTGATCAGAAGTCTTGGAATGTGAACACGTGCGTTTACAAACATTCTTTTAATATGTGATTACTCAGTAATTACCATTCTGTGATGAAAAGTAGAGAGATAAGGATGGAACCTTGGCGAACTCCAACCTTGATATTGAAGGTAAGCTGTGTCATCCAATAGCGTTCATATAGATACATTGTACAACATGGGCAAGCTGTTCCTCTACTACACAATAGATATACATTCATTGATTAATAAATTTATTTATCAAACTAACATTTTTTTTTTGCTCATGTTCCCATAGCAATGTCATCATGTTCAGTTTAACATCCAGTTTACATGTTGGCATGTTCAGATTATTTGCATTATTCATGTTGAGTGTTATTTTCACAGTGTTTCAGTTGATGTAACCTCCGACCTTGTTCAGGTGTGTCTTGTTGAACTTGTGAATCTTTCTGTCAAATATATTATTCCTTAATTGGAATTCATTTTTGAGACGAGCATTATATATATTAATTTATTTTTATTTCGGACTATTATTCTCATCTTTATTAGTTGTTGTTTTTCATCTTTTATTGGTTTGTTTTTATTCACAACGTTTCGGCCAACTATTCCTCTGGCCTTCGTCAGGTGGTAACCGCGACGGATAGGAACTTCGAATCTCCTAACTGCATTCTCAGCCATTACTGCCATCCGTAGTTGTTGTCGTCTCACCACATTTTTGGCCAAGTAAACCTCTGGCATGCTTTGGGTGGGATTGAAACCGCTATCTTCAGACAATGTTCATCTGGAACTGTAGAGATTCAACGTCTCTATCAACTGCGCCACGGGCCCCGAAGGGCGATCAAGGTTGGATTCTTTGATCTTATAAATCCACGTTTATTTATTATCTGATCTTCCATAGTCGGGTCTGTACCGATTGGTATATATATATTATTCCTTAATTGGAATTCATTTTTGAGATGAGCATTATATATATCAATTTATTTTAATAAAGATGAGAATAATAGTCTGAAATAAAAATAAATTAATATACTTTCTGTCAAACTTAGGATTCTGCAAAGAGTAACGAATGGAACCCTTTATTTAATCCGTTGGGGTAACATGCATGAATTAAATAAAGGGTTCCGTTTGAAGACGAGAACAGTAGTTTGAATAATCCAAATAATTTGAATTATCAATCCTGATCTCGGAAATTCAGAATCATGTTGACAGTTTTTAGAAATTGACCTCCAAACTAACTTATCTATCCCTATGTATCTATCCCACTTTCTTTCATATCAATCCTTGTGACTTTCTCTCATGTTTTCTTTAGCTTTTACTGTTAACTGACTCTACTATCTCAACTGTTCTACATCTGCTAACCCAAGAATCTCTCATACATTTAGTTTTATTGATGTTGAGTCGTAGATCAAATTGTGCAAGATGCTCGCTCCACATCCACACCTGATGTTTTTGTTTGTTAAGGCCAGCACGACATCATCTGCATAGAGAAGTGTTCAAGGTAGTTCTCATTGTAGTCGGATGACATTAACTGCTCTCTGTAAAATTTTTAAAAGGGGGGGAGGAAAGACTTGTAAACATTGAAGACTATGTTGACAATGCAATAAAAGGATCATAAAAATACATAAAACAAAATACAGAGCAATGAAACATGAAACAAAAAGACACAAAAAGAAATGAGAAGCAACTACATGGACAATATATAAGATTAACTAACGATCACATGAACATGGCTACAGATCTCTGCTATAGTAATGAAGAATGCTCTGCTGAGCTGGCCCCTGTCCCTCCTAAAACTCTAAAACAAAGAGTCCATATTGACAGTTGAATGAAAAGATGATTGAAAATCTCCACACCCCACCCAACTTAAAACAACAGTCAATCAAGAAACAGCAATTCTTCCCCCTTTGTCAGAAACATAGCTCATGGAATGTGAGAACCAAAGGATAAAATCAGGGGAATGAGAATTACGAAGATGCTGAATATAAATCCAAGGCCCCTTTTCTAATCTCCTTAAAGTGCATATATTTGCTAGTTTTTTATTATATTCTGTTAGTAAAGGCAGCTTTATATCTTTAAATATTTTTATGGCTGATAAAAAAAAAACGTAAATCATTATCGATTAGCAGGCAACTGAGATTATCTTAACATCTAAAATATTTTGAAATAGATGAATTCAGATGATGTCTTACTATGTTTCCAAATATTGATCGTCTTGAATAAGGAAATCTCTAAGGATATTTCCATTAATGATTATAAGGGATGAGTGAAGCAAGAGGAGATAATGCCTCTACATGGGTTTTGTTTAGTTTATAGGACTTTTCCTCCGTTGTTATACACTATAATGCAAAGGCATAGTTGGTATATATTTGGATAATTTTAATTTAGTAAAACAGTCATCAAGAAGAGAGTTTGACCATTTTAATTTAGTAAAACAGTCAACCGGAAGAGAGTTTGATAATTTTAATTTAGGAAAACAGTCAACCGGAAGAGAGTTTGATAATTTTAATTTAGGAAAACAGTCAACCGGAAGAGAGTTTGATAATTTTAATTTAGGAAAACAGTCAACCGGAAGAGAGTTCTACAAGCCTGCAGATCTTGGAAATTAGCTACTGGAATAAGAAGCTGATTTACAATGAGCTATCAAAACTGTGAATTGATGGAGACCACTAGACCGACGAGTCAAACGAGCTGGAATAAAAGAAGCAATCAAAAAGACGATCAGGCAATTCTGAAGAACACATGCCATAATAATATTTATAGAAAAGGCTAAGACTAGCAACATTATGTTTTAAGAGAGAGATTACAGAGAAGAAAAAATGGTCGTCTAATCAAATTGCAGATACGTTTCTGCTCCTTATCAAGAACCTTCAAATGGGACAGAGATTCGCCAGGCCAAATATGACAACAGTACTCCATACATGGTTTGATAGTAGATTTGTAGAGATGGAGAATAGCCTCAGGTGTGAGAAAATGTTTAGAACAATAAAGAGAACCAACTTTACAAGAAGCAGAAAGAATGGATCTAATGTATGAACTTCAATAAAGATTTGATGAGAAAGAAAGACGAAGAAGTTTCAGAGTTGATTTCTCCTCAAGAACAGAGCAATTAATGAGAATCCCAGGAAGAAAAAGGGACACACCTACGATTGAAAAGCACGATCTGAGTCTTAACAGAATTAAATGAAACAGAATTAAATTTCGTACTCCAATCTAGAATTGATCCCATGTCAACTTCTAGATTAGCTGCATATTTCAACTGATCCTCGGGAGATGTGCAAGAAGCAACACCAGAATAGAGAGTAGTATCATCAGCATAGATATTCATTTTCTAAACAATATTCTCTGGAAGATCATTTAGAGAAGAAACAAAGTTGGGTCTTGAATAGAACCATGAAAAACACCAGCATTGATAGAAAAAGAGAATGAAGAAACACTATCCAGAGTTATTTGCAATCTTTGATCAGAAAGAAAAGACCTAAAGAAAAGAACCTCACCATTAATACCATAACTCTGAAGTTTATGTAGAAGACCAGAATGCCATACTCTGTTGAACATCTTCAAAATGTCAAATGCAATGGATCTACCCTCTCCTACTCATAAACTGACAGATCTGCTCACATAATAACTTTTGCATAATTATATTTTCTAAATAAAAATTCTCTCATAAGATGTAAGCTTATAATGGCTCTATCTGTTATACTGTTTTTGAAAATTGTTGCATTTTATTTTATTGCTTGCTGTTGTTGTAATTATTCTTTTCTACTGTTGCTAGGAAGATGTGTAAGAAGCAACGCCAGAATAGAGAGTGGTGTCATCAGCATAGATATTAATCTTCTAAACTATATTCTCTGGAAGATCATTTAGATAGAGAAGAAACAGAGTTGGGCCTAGAATAGAGCCATGATGAACACCAGCATTGATAGCAATAGAGAATGAAGAGACACCATCCAGAGTTACTCGCAATCTCAAATCAGAAAGTAAATACCTAATGATATGAAGAATCTCACCACCAATACTATAGCCCTTAAGTTTATGCAGAAGACCAGGATCCCACACTCTGTCAAGTGCAATGGCTCTACCTTCTGCTGAATTATCCATACACTGACAAATCTGCTCAGTTACAACAGTTAAAAGATCAGCAGTTGGACAAAAACGATGAAAACTATACTAAACATCATTAAGAGACGCAGATTTTTCAGAAAGTCAACAAGTTTGCTGTTCATAAAACCTTTTAAAAAACTTTGCTAATAACAGAGAGGAGACTAGCAGGGGGATACTTAGTTGGATCAGATCGATCACCAGCATTTTTAAAGATAGGGACAACAGAAGACTCCTTCCAACAAGAGAGGAAACATGATTTTGATAAGCAGAGATTGGAGAATTTTGTGAGGACAGAAGAAAGTTCAGGAACACAACGTTTGAGAATGACAACAGGAATTGAATCAGGATCGAAAACCTTAGTTTGTGAACATCAGAAAGAACCCTAGCAACCATCTTTGGAGTGATAATTACATCAATTTAAAGAAAAATCATGAACAACAACACCAGAATCATCAATAGAAGAATTGTCAGTAAAAAGACGAGAAAAGAGATCAGCCTTATCCTTAGAAGACGAAATAACTTGAACACCATTAAAAAGAGGAAGAATAGGAAATTTGCCACTAACAACACTAATAAAGATTCTCCAAAAATCACGAGAGCCAACCTACTGGGATGAAATAGAGTCATGAATCCTTTGAGAGTAGATAGAGATTGCTCTCTTGCGATGATATTGATTTTAAAAAAATGGTTACAATGGGCAATGGCAGAATCACAAACAGATGAAAATCAGGGTAGAGAATGAGGTTTGGATTGAAAATTATGATGAGGAATAAAGGTGTTTATTCCAACCAGCCAGTCAGTAAACTCCTTAGCAGCATCATTCAGGGACATACCAAAGATATAACTCAATAGACCGTCACAGAGGAAGCTGCAAAACCCATCCCAGTCAGCCTTCTGGTAATTAAAAGTCTTCCTATGGAAGGGACGATCAATCGAACACTTTACAGAAAAATCAATCTCAACATCAACAACAGCATTATCAGAAGAAACTAATGGAGGAGAAGAGGAAACAGAGCATGAATCAGGAACAGAAGTGAGAAAAAGATCAAGGTGGTTGATGAAGGTCGTTAATAGGGAAGCATTTGGGGTAGGTCATGAGGCAGAGGAAAGTTCAAATAAGTTTCATCAATTAGATCCGATGATTAAAAACGTGGAGAAGCTAATCAGAATGATGAGCATTAAAGTTACCAAAAACAAAGATGGATGAAATTGTAATGTATTATCAATACTGCAGGGTATAGCATCAACAACAGAGCAGTTATTGTCAAAATGGGAATGATACAAAAAGAACAAATAAGAAGTGGAGTATAGTAAAGACAACGTCAGACATAAAATGACACTTATTAGATTCAAGACTAGGTACACATGAAATGGGAAGATCATTAGAAAGAAAAAGAGCAAGACAATATAAATACTTTTTTTTTTTACACAGGAATCACCACTTATCAAGGCCCGAAGGCTACTCGAGGATAAGGGTTAATGGGTATACATTAGTCAATGTGATTATAGCGTAGTAAACATAAGTAGTGGGAATTTTGTAAATTGGATTACTTAGGGGAACGGATCATCAAGAACCTGATTATGCTGGACTTTAAGACAATCAGATTGTAATCAGCTGGAAAGCACGCAATCGAAAGAGAGTTCCACTGGCGTGCAGTTCTAAGAAAGAAGCTTTGTTCATGGAATCTACATTTAGGTTTAGGCACAGATAAAGAGTGTAGGAAATTATTGATAGTGGTTTTGGCTAGACAAGTGTTTTTTGTGAAAATTCTAACTAATCGATTTGTTATTATCTACGTAAACTCTTGAGACAATGGATAACCCCTGTAAGCGGACCTCAACGATTCATAAGTATTTATTACTTATTTTTTCTCTTCTTTCAATACAAATCGAACGAAATAAGAAACATATTTATCAATTGAATAAACAAGTTATATTGTCTTTTAAGGAGTAGAGCGAAAGAATACCCTATAGGTAAATCCTCACTGTTGCTAACATTTGTATAGTTTTTATATCTGCAAATTTTAAACTAAAGACGATATATATATATATATATATATATATATATATATATATATAGTTTTTATTTATTTTACATAAGCATTTATATGTCATTACACATTCATGAACATGTTTTGGTCAGCCAGTTACAAGTAACTAGAAACCTCTTCAGGCGATATTACTTATAGAAAAGTAGAGTCTGTAATGGAAACTTTTGTATAAGTAATATAGCCTAAAAAGGTCTTTAGTTACTTGAAACTGGCTGACTGAACATGCTCATGAATGTTTAGCAACATATAAATGCTTCTGTAAAACAAATATAAAGTACATCTTACGCTACTTCGCTATTGAGCACTCGTGTATGAAACTCATTATAATTCATTGATTGCTTCACTTCTAGAAAATATCAAATTGGAATAATTACACACACACATATATATAGCCATACTGATGAGTCGTATAACAATGAAACACATGTTCCTAGATGATTATATTTAAATATAAATATATATATATATATATATATATTTATATATATATATATATATTTATATATATATATATATATATATATATATATATATATATATATATATATTATTATTATTATTATTATTATTATTAGTTACTCATTGGGAGTAATCACACAGACCATCATCAAAATTGAAAACAACTTGTGTTGTTCTCTGGAGTCTGAGTGACAACAAGTCTCCTCAGACTTCCAGTAGTCTTCACCTCATTTGATAACCTTTGCAAAAGAATTTGCGTTATTGCAATAGCCGCTTACCATTGATTTCACATTGGCAGTGACCATTGGTCTTCACTGAAATTTGGTGGCAATAAGCCTCCCCAAGGTCCCAGTCCTTTTGCACTCGTCCAGCAGAGGTCTGGCTGGTGCTTTCTTTCCTTGGTGTTTGCATCCTCCTTGACCTTCCTCACTTAAGAGTTTAGGTAGGGGGAACGGAACGCATGGGCGCATTGCGGTATCTTACAATTATACAATTTCAGTTTTCATGATTCCATGTGATGTTGCTTTGTGTTTTACATTTGTAGCCGTTTCTGTGTACAATTTGTGTTTGTAGTTCATGTGTGGTGTTAGTCTCCACATTCAAGGGTTTTCCTTAATATTTCTGCAGTTTTTATTATTGAAATCCGTTGTATCTTCTCGACCATCCCTCTAATTCCAATCTCTCCCATTCTTTTTTCAAAGTTTTTCAGTATTGTTCCTAGCGCTCCTACTATTGCTCCGCTTCTCAGTCTCCTTGATCTTCACTGTGGTCTGCTGGGATGGAAAATCTACAATCTGGCAGGATTTTTCCTTTTTGTAAACTATTATGATATCCAGTCTTCATGCTTGAATGGGTTTATTTTTTTTGTATATCCATGTCCTATAGGATATTGTGACTTTCATTTTCCAGTACTGCTGCCAGTTTGTGTTTCATTTTCCAGTACTGCTGCAGGAGATTTTTGGTCTCTTAAATTTCACGGAAGTGGTTGAGTGTACATGAATGAGGGAAATGTTTGTCATTCTATCCTCCCATGACATGCCAATTATTGATTGGAGACATCTTGTATGGAAGGCACTAACCCTAGACTTTTGAGGACGATATACAAACCCCCGTCTCAGCCTCATAAAGAAGGACTTGATGGTCAGATGCTTGTTCTTCCAAACGTGCTGCATGAGCTTTCTAAATGTGTAGAAGCTACGCCAAGTCGAATGCTAAGTTTGGGATCAAGAGCAATATTTTTGGTGATGGTCGCACCAAGGTATTTGAATTTATCCACATTCTCCAGGGTTGTATTATCTATTGTAAAATTAACACTCCCTGATGATTGGGAGAGGATGACGGTTTTCTTAAGACTGATTGTTAGTCCAAAATATCTACATGCGTTTGAGAAAGAATCTACAAGTCATTGAAGATCCTCAGTGGAAGATGTGCAAAGAGCAGCATCATCAGTGTAGATGAGTTCACAGATAACTAGTTCCTGAACTCTCGACTTGGCTTTGTATCATAAGAGTGTAAAGAAATTCCCATCTTCACGGGTGAGGATCGAAACCCCCACAGATTTATCGACATTCTGGTATGCTTATTTGAAAATAAAGGAAAAGTACATCCCAAACAGGGTTGACTTTTGACTCCATGATTGATTGGAAGCCGGTCAGACAAGTCACTCCCATACTGAACTCGCCCATGCATGTTCTCATGAAATGCTTTGATGAGTGACAGCAGGATAGGGGAACAGCCTGCTTTTTCAAAGACAAATAATAGAGCTCCTCTGTCGCCCAGGTAAAATGCTTTTTAAGGTCTATGAAAGCCATATGTAATGGTTGTCACTGTTTCAAGATTTCTCCTGAAGTTGTCTCACACAGAAGATTATGTCTGTAGTTGACTGACCTGCCCTAAAACCACATTGCGATTCAGGATACACAGTTTCGGCAATTTTCTGTAGACGTGAGAGGTGCAGACGGGCCATCACTTTCCCAGTTACACTGAGAAGTGAGATGCCATGGTAGTTGTTGCAATCCCCTCTTGAACTTTTGTTTTTGAAAAGTGTTATAATTTTTGCATCTTTGAAATTTTGTGGAACAGTTCTGTAGGCCCGATGGATTTGTTTGGTAAGAACCTCTGAGCCTGCTTTAAGGAGCTCAGCGGATATTTCGTCCTCACCTGCAGCTTTATTCTTGCAAAGAGCAAATATTACTTTGGCTACTTCTTGGATGGTTGGTTCTTCGTCTAGTTCATTTAGAGTTGGGAAAGGATTGATTGATTGAATGACCTGGTGAGACATGTTGCTGTCACCATTATACAAGTCAGTGTAATGTTCAATCCATCGATCTAATTTCTCAGAATCATCCATGATTAATGTACCATTTTTATGCTGAAGGATACTGACTGATTGCTTGGAGGACCCTAATTCAAACTTTATTCCAGTGTACATTCCTTGAATATCTCCTGCATCACGGGCTGTTTTAATTGCAGAGCAAAGAAAATCCCAATACTCCTTCACACATTTTCTAGTGACCCTTTCAGCTTCAGTATGACATTTCCTGTGGTATTCTTTACTTTCCTAGTTGGTCTGATTTTATGGGAGAGAAGGGCATGTCGTTTTTCTTTGAGAACTGGCTGGATGGTCGGAATTGAGGCAGAAAACCAATCTGGGTTTCTCCTGGACTGTCTCTCAAAAATATCAATAGCACAGTCTTGCATTGATTTCTTCATTGTAGTCCAGCACTGTTCTCAACTTTTCAGACAAGATCTCACAGAACTCATCACATTTGGAGGGAATATTGGTTTTGGAGAGGTCAATCTTAAACGATTTAACAACTCTTTTATGGCAGAGCTTTGGCTGATGCACGAATGCAGTCTGCACTGTGGTATGTTCGTGTGTTGTGTACTTTGCTCTTCTTATTCATTTTAGTTATGATGAAGTCAAGTCGATGCCAGCGGGATCATCTTGGATGACACCAGGACATCTTATGAAAAGGGTTACCTGGGAATAGCATGTTTGTGATGATTAGGTTGTTTCTACAGCAGAGCTCAAGGAGGCATTGCCCATTTTCATTTATCCTTCCAACACAAACTTTCCAAGGCATTATGGCCAGCTTGTGTAATCATCCCTGACCCGAACATTCATATCCCCAAGCAAAACTGTGCATTCTTTCTCAGAGCATATTCTTAGCTTTTCTTCTAATTGCTCATAGAAGCTATCTTTCACTGATGCTTCGGCATCAAGAGTTGGCACGTAGGCAGATAAAGCAAGAACACTTCCCTACTCTGTGTTAAGCTACAGATGGGAGAGCCTGTCAGATGTTGCTGATGGGGTCTGAATGCTCGGAATGGGACTGTTCCTCACAACAAACCCAATGCTGTACATTCTTACTTCTCTTACTTCTTAATTTTCCTCTTTGACGGAACCACTTTCAGAGTGCCTCGTTTCTTGCAATGCTGCAACAGTACACTTAAGCAGTTCTCAATCAATCACAGCAGTTTTTCGAGCATCATCAAGGTCAAAATGATTATCAGTATTCATTCCAGTGGTTATTGTCTGGACATTCCATGTAGCAAAGGTAAGTTTAGATTTCTTGGGTGAATAACCGAATGTTGTGCCCTGCACACCCATGTAGGTAGCATGTGGTGAAGTGATAGCACCTAATTGGTCAAAAGAAATCCATGATTATCTCAAGTGCCTTAATGGGACCCCACACCATTTGGTGGCTGGCCATTGACTGCTTAGGTAGCTCGTCAGCCTTTCAGTATTACACAAGAGGGTGTACAGCGCAGTGCCGGGTACCAGGCTGGTATTAGTGAAGACAACAAAATTGCTGGCACATCATGACACTGGCAATACTGGGTTACATGGTACCGGTAGCAGGAGTGGAACTCCTGACCTGACATTTATAAGTACATACCTATCTATCTATCTATCTATCTATCTATATATATATATATATATATATATATATAGATATATATATATATATATCGTACATGGTGCTAGTTGGCCGTTGACCCCCTCCTCCCCATCAAAAAAAGGGGATTCATCCGCCCTTTGGAAGGTCTTGTTTTTAATCCTTCTGGGAGACTAGCCACCTTCCTCACCAAACAAGTCTGGTGCAGGAACCAGTTTAGTCGCCGGTGATCCGACCATGAGACAGGTAGTACTGGATTACATGGTACCAGTAGTACATGACATCATCTGATTATTGTATATATATATATACACACACACATAAAATATCCATGTGAGACAATACACTAGAGAAAATACAGCCGGTATAAATACAAATGTTTATAAACACTATCAGGGAGTATCAGTATTGAATTATGATCAATGAATGTTTCACACTAATATATTTTGTCATCGAAATTGGTGAAATCGCTCATTTTCAATCAAATTCTTTGATTGCTTTCTCTAATTGGGAACCCATCGCAGTTCACCAGGAGGAAGATTCACATGCCTCCCCGCAGTGAATTAGTCAACAATACATTGTAGACTACATTGCACTGTAGAAAATCGACTGTTGATTTTATAAATTATTTTTATAGATATATAATGGCTTAGATTAAAGTTTAAAATTAAAAAGTTACGTATCATGCTTAATTTGTGCTCTAAACAGAAACATTAATTTCGAATGCGCCCCTGACATATCAAAGAATCTAATATTGATTTTATATGCCTGGCCGTATTGCTTGTGTGGTAATAATGGCTTGAATTTAAGTTAAAAATAAAAAAATACAAGTATCACAATGCAATTGTGCTTTAAGCAGAAACATTCTTTTCCAACGTGCCCCTATCATATCAAAGAACCTACTGCTGATTTTATATGCTGGGCTTTTCGGCTTGTGTGGTAGTAAAACTTCTCAAATGCATTTGTGATTTTAGGCTTTTTTCATTAGATTATTTCAATTATCAAATATCAATACTTATCGAAAATATCTTGATACAAAACCTATTTAAGAACACTGCCAGGCACATAGAGTACCTTTGTGTGAAATTTCATAAAAATCAGCCCAGCTGTTTTCTGTGTCCACACACACACACACACACACACACACACACACAGAGTTCCTTTTATATAATAGTAGATAGATAGATAGATTTACACGTATATATATATATATATATATATATATATATATATATATACTAGCATGGGCGCCCGGTGTTGCCCGGGTGTTTGGATGTGTATGTTGAGCAAAAAAAAAAAGTGGTAGTAGGAAGGCAGGCTCGAACCTGTACCGCAAAGGAGGAAAAGAACGGAGTAAAACCCAACGTCTATGCTATTACGACCACTGCCAAACCGGAAGCTACATTTTTTAAAATTAAGGCTACACAATCTAAAGGAGAGGATAACTTTCTAAAATATCGGCGAAAAAAGTGACCCCCTCCTGTAGAAAAGTGCCTAGTTGAAGGGGAAGATATTAATGTTTTTAGCCAATTTTTCGATATTGGTTGTATGAAAGATCGAACTTTAAAACAATACTGATCTTGGTAAAATCCGTCGCCTCTATTGAAAGTTTAAGGCAGACATGCAAACAGACATACATACATACATTTATATATTGGTAACTAAAAATTTTCGACCCAAACTGATGAAAAAGCTTGCCCTATCTCTGAATACCCTTTATGTAAAATTTCAAATATTTAGACCAGAAATTGTCTGAGTAATTTGGAAGAGACCGCAGAGGTAAGTTTTTTTTTAAATTTGACCCCTATTATGACTCCTTAAAATTTATTGTTTTGGGCTGAAATCAAGTTATTAAGTTAGATCCATGTCCAAGGAACCTATATCTAAAATTTCAAGTGCGTAGACCCAAAATTGTCGGAGGAGTTTGGTAGAGTTCTCAAATGTCAAATCCTTGAAGTTTGACCCCTTAATCGCCAAATGTCTGGCCAAAGCCCGATCACATCGATTTTCCTAAATCTCAGTAACCTGTATATCAAATTTCGAGTCTGTAGGCTAAAAATTGACAGAGTAATTTGGTAGGGAAATGTACACACACACAGACAATTTCGCTTTTATAAATATATATAGATATGTATATATTATAACTGTTAAAGAAGGAAGACTGAGTTTTTTTTTCAGTATTCATGGTAAAAAGAAGGACGGAGAGAAATATATGCACAACTAAAATAAAATCAAACTATCGGGGAAAAAATAGGGGAATACTCAAATAAATCTATTGCTATGATAATTACACAATGGAGAGGAAACGCCTTAGAGACTAATTACGCCAAGATCCAAAAGACAATCCCTTTACTTACAGAGAGAATGTCTCTTTAAACGGACGGGAATAGATATTTTAGTAGTTCCCTCCGTTTGAATTCGCTTCCCTATACAAAAAAAACAAAACAAAAAAACCTTGATTCGGCTTTGAAAAGCGTGGGAGAAACCCGGTCGGCTTACTCTACCCCTTATTTATTTATTTATTTTTTCAACCTCCATTAAATGTTTTCCTTTCCTCCTTTTTATCATGGATACAAAAAAGCTCAGTCTTTCTTTTTTAACAGCTATAATAAAGTGTTGTAGTGTTGTACCCCTAAAAAATAATTATATATATATATATATATATATATATATATATATATATATATATATATATATATATATATATATATATATATATATATATATATATTCTTTCGTTTTTCTTTTATTCTTATTTCCTTTTTGTTCATTTTTATTTATTTGTTCATTTTACTTTTATATATTTTTCTTTTGTATTTGAAAACATAGTTTCTCCCCTTCATTTATCATTTAAATGCATTTTCTTTTCCTGTATTTATCTTTCTATTTCATTTTTTTTTCTATATTTTCACTGCATTAATTGTTTTTATTTTTTTTTTCACTTTTCTATTCTTTCATACTTTCCATATTTTTCCTTTGTTCTTCCACTGCTTTCCATTTTCATTGTTACATTTTTGCCTTTTCTTACAATCTTTCATTTTCACTCATTTTTATTCAACTCTTTTTTTATTCGTTTTCAAGT
Organism: Euprymna scolopes; assembly: GCF_053919585.1. Lineage (NCBI taxonomy): Eukaryota > Metazoa > Mollusca > Cephalopoda > Sepiida > Sepiolidae > Euprymna > Euprymna scolopes. Next base: position 72,308,775 of record NC_136499.1, on the reverse strand, counting down.
TCTTTTTTTTTTTTTTTTCAATTTCTTCATTTTCTTTTTTAATTTTTCTTATCATTTATTCTTTATTTTTCCTTTCTTTTCTTTTTTTTTAACCTTACAATATTTTTTTCACTTTATTTTTCTTGCTTTTATTGATTTGGTTCAGTCTTGTTTTATATGTGATCATTTTCTCTTATTCTACCATTCAAACCAGAACTCTGTTTCTCGAACAGCTGTTTTCTCAAAAGGAAATTCCTTTGCTAAATCATTGAACAGACTGAAAAGAATGCATCGTCATTTGTGTACTTTGCCAACAAGTTCAGTTTTTGGCATCATTTTCTCCATTCTGTACTCTATTTTGTTAGAACTTACAAAATCCTTAGATCAACAACTGCACTAACTTCAAAGGTTGAATGAATCATTATAGAATTATCTGTAACTTAGCCATAAGTTTTTTTTGTCAATCTATTTATTTTTATATTCTTTTTTCTCTTACTTTCTCTCCATATAGATGCATGCTAAGATCAAAACATAGTCATATACCGCCACAGGTTGATTACACAGTGATGGTCCCCATGGATACGTTCACACGTTTAAAATATATTTTCTGGTAGTGGTTCAGTGGAGTAGCTCTAAAATATATTTTTTATCTTAAAATAAAAATTAGTTATTTGTGATATTTGGATTCTTTAGACGACTGTTCTTATTTTGATTTTTGTTTTCACAAGGTTTCAGTCAATGTAACCTCCGACCTTCTTCCAGTGTATCTTGTCAAATACAAGGATCTTTCTGTCAAACTAGGGAATCTGCACGAAATTTCGAACAGTACCCTTCATTTAATCGACGATGGTAGCATGTTCTTATTCCGTCAGTCATAATTGGGTATGATTGCTTTGCATGCTAGAGCTTGTTTCCGGTTAAGAGTTTCATTTTGTATGTGCTCTAATCAAGGACAAGTTTTTCCTTAAATTGTTATTTAAAAAAAATTTTTTTTTGATAGTTGTACAAAATAAACATCCAAGAATTTAATGAAAATTTACGAGTTTTCGTAATATTTGGATTCTTCGAACTACTGTTCTCATCTTGATTGTTATTTTCACAACGTATTGTTAATGTAACCTTCGACTTTTTTCAGGTGTATCTTGCCAAATACAAGATTTTTTCCTGTCAAACTCGGGAATCTGCACAAAATTTTAAACAGAACTTTTTATTTCATCCACGAGAGTAGCATGATCTCGTTCTCATTACGTAACTAATTCGTAATTGTATTTTGAATGTCGCTCACACTAAGGACTAAACCTTAACTTACAACTGAATTCTACCAAGTACGTTATCCACTATGCCTTGGGTCCTTACTATTCGCAAAATTAGCAGTGCTTGCATTAACCTCCTCACTGATTATCTCGAGTATTCATGAGATTAACATTATGAACCTTTTTTTTTATAATGTTTGATTTTCCAACCATCAATTACCATGGATGGTAGCAACCCACCTTGATAGTCCAATGTTTAAACTCCTTGTTTGACACTCATAAGCAACATGAATTGAAATAAATTCATAGAAGATATTGTCAACTCTGCAGCAAAGAAGGTTGGCTCCCACTACTGGGCTAGAAAACTTTTCACACCTAAGAACCCTGTATCTGTATAAAGACACTAGCAAGCCACCCAGCATTGCCTGGTTATAAAATATGCATAAACATTATATTTTGACTCATACAGAAACTGAGGCATGCGCATGCGAGTATTATGTTTTTTTATAAACAATTCCATTCATGTAAGTAAAAAAAAAAATACTCGAGCTGAGATCGAAACCAACACCTGACGACAGTGAGTCAAGTACGATAACCATTGGGTCAGCTTGACTCGATCTTTAAAAAGTGTTTTCAGACTCACTTATTCTTAACATAAGTAATCTGTCATGGGAACAATTCATGCATGCGCGTTTGTGAAACAGTTGACAAACAGATAAAATCTGACGACCCCACATACCAATTTTTCAATTTTGATCTCTTAGCAGTTATTTTTTCTGAATGAAAACCGATTAAAATTTTTCCATATGTGTGAATACCCTATGTACCAAATTTCAAGTTTGTAGATCAAAATTCGTTGAGTACATGGGTTGAAAATTGTTATCACATACACATATACACATTCTCACTTTTATAGATGTATAGATTATTTGCTTAATCATGGAGTATTTTTGCTGCATCTAGGCTAGTGTACCAACCACTAGTTTCTCACTCTTAGACAGGCCCTAACAGATCTCACAGCCTCTGGAACATCATCGTAATGTTGTATCTTTAAGTATTTAGTTCTTTAAGTACTTCCATGGCATATGTTTCAATGAACTATGACATTCTTTGCATGATATTATGAAGTTATTTAACCTCTTTTCTATTTATTCAACGAATAAGTTTTCTGAATATTTTTTTTACAATCCCGAGTATTTGCGTTTCATGTTTTGATGAAACTAAATTTACTAGCCCGAGGTGTTTTGTCAGCCAATAATTCATGTTTTCTATGAGTCTCAAGAACTTTTCATTCTTTATGTAGTTTGACAAATCTTGCTTTGTTTGTTCTTATGTTTTTTTCTAAATACAAGATACTTATGTTTCTAACAATTGTGGTCGGTTTTAGTTACTATTTTTTTAAATATGTAAGGATACGATTTCACTAGTTTATTTCTGTACTAGCAGTTCAGCCCGTCTTTGCTCAGGCCCTATGTACTGTTCATAACTTTATGTGCATATGTATATATATATATATATATATATATATATATATATATATATATATATATATATATATATATATATATATATATATATATATATATATATTAAAAAGTTTGACTCATATCCAGGTAACCTACATCTGAGATTTCAAGTGTTTAGACCCAAAATTGGCGGAATAATTTGGTAACGTCTACAAAGGTCAACTCTTTCAATTTTGACCTCTTGGCAGCCAAATTTTCAGCCAAAACCCGATTAAAAATCTTGCCCTATGTCTGAATACACTTTATGTAAAATTTCAAATGTTTAGACCAAAAATTGCCTGAGAGGTCAATTTTTTTTTAACATTGACTCCAAATTTGACCCCTTAACATTTATTGTTTTGGGCTCAAATCAAGTTAAAAAGTTTGATCCATTTCCAAGTAACCTACATCTAAAATTTCAAGTGTTTGGACCCAAAATTGGAGTTTAGTAGAGTTTTCAAAGGTTAAATCGTTGAATTTTGACCCCTTCACAGTCAAATTTCTGTCCGAAAATCGAGTGAAAAGATTTCCCTAAATCTCAATACCCCTTATGTCAAATCTCGAGTCTGTAGACTGAAAATTGACAGAGAATTCTAGTAGGGAAATGTACACACAGACAGACAGACAGACAGACACACACACACACACACAGACACACACACACACACACACACAATTTCACTTTTATAGATATATAGATTGTATTAAAAAATTCAGATGGAAATGGATATCGAAAAAAAAAAATTTTGTTGTAAATGAATGTAAATGATTTCATTTGAAAGTAAAATTTCACTTTACAAAATTAATTCTGAGAGAAATGTAAATGAAATAGGTTTTTGTATAATCATAAATAAACTCGATAAAACCCAAGGTTTTCTGTTCTCTCATGGAAACTAAATTTACTAACGTGAGAAGCTTTGTTTCTCATCGTTTATGAATCTTAAGTACTTTTAGTTAATTGTATAATGCAATAAGTCTCGTTCCTCTGTTTTGTCTTATGTTTATTTCTAATATTTTTTCTAAATACAAATTACCAATTTCTTTTTTTAGCAATTGTTTTAGTCAATATTTTCAAAATATAAAAGAATACTTCTTAACTAGTTTATTTCTGTACAGTGTTCAAAATTGAAATGGATATCGAGAAAATATTTTTTTTGCTGCAAATAAAGGTAAATCGTTTAATTTGAAAATAAAATTTCACTTTACAAAACTAATTCTGTGAGAAATGTTAATAGAAATAGTTTTTAGCGTAGTTGACTTTAGTTTGGTTGTGAACTCAACTCTTGTCTTTCAATTGGAAGCATATCCCTTTTCTTCCCAAGATTCTCGTGGATGAGTGTACTCTTAAAGAGAAATCGACTTTGTAGCTTCTTCGCCTTTTTGTCTCATCAAATCTTTCTTGAAGTTCATATATTAAACGCATTGCTCTTTTTGCTTCTCATAAAACTGGTTTGCTCTATCGCTCTAAACACGTTCCCGCACCAGGCGCTATTCTCTATCTCTACCAATCTACTATCAGACCATATATGGAATAGTAGTCATATTTGGGCTGCTGAATCTCTGTCCCATTTGAGGGTTCTTGATAAAGTGCAGAAACGTATCTGAAATTTGATTGGCCCTCATCCTTTCTTCTTCTCTGCACTCCCTCTCTTGCAGACATAATTGTGCTAGTCTCAGTCTTTTCTATAAACACTATTATAGCATGCATTCTTCAGAATTCTCTTACATATTCCCTGCTTCCTTTGTTCCAGCTCGTTTGACTCATTATTCTAGTGGTTTCCATCAATTCACAGGTTTGATATCTCATTGTCAATCAGCTTCTTATTACAGCAGATTCTTTCCAAGAACTGCAGGCTTGTGGAACTCTCTTTTTATTGACTGTTTACCTTCTTCCTGTAGCCTTGGTATTTTCAAAAGTAAGGTTAATAGACATTATGTTTTTGTGATAATCATCTTTTATTTTTGTTAGTTTCTTACATCAAGTGGTTTTATCCCTTGTTTGGGGGGGGCGGTTTTATTTGCTTTATTTTATTTATTTATTTATTTTTTTTAAATCAAACTAAATAATCATCTTTATTAGTTTAACTATTGAAATTGCTATGTTCTCTAACCGATTTATAAGCAACTGTTGCAAAAATGAGGATATTTCAAAGCATTTATGCAGATGATCTTTGATGCCAGTTCCTTAAATAATGGTGAAAGTAAGAAATCTAATTTTTGGTATCACTATTTATGATAGCAATACACAACTTTCTCTTTTCAAGGCAAATTAATATTTTTTTAAAAGTGAAAAATCGATCCACCATACTTTTCATACAAGAGCTGTAAGGGTTGATTGAAAAGCTGCAAAATCGAATAATGGAAATAAGAATCTTGGTGAGAGAGATGTTGAAAGTGCTGGTTGAGGACCTTCTTCACTTCTCTTTCAAAAGTCGTAAGGACCAACCACTAATAATTAGGGCTAGGACAACAGCATATTCTTTTCATTGTTTTGACTCTCGAGTGTGTATCTGTTGATATCTTATACGCTTTTATATAGAGTGATGTGGTTTTCTGTTGATTAACTGTGTCTGTGTCGGATATATACTCGAGAGTCAAAACAATGAAAAAAATATGCTATTGTCATAGTTCTACTAATAACCAAGTCCCAAGAGAAGTGTCTTACAAAAGCTAAGAAATTCCTCAACAAAATCAAACAGTCAAGCTGGAAATGTTGTTGTTGTTGTTACTGTTCTTCTTCTTCTTCTTCTTCTTCTTCTTCTTCTTCTTCTTCTTCTTCTCCTCCTCCTCCTCCTCAACAGGACTAGTTCCATAACACACGGAATAAGACTAACTTCCATCAAACTATGGTCTTTTGGATGCGTTTCTATCAAAGGTGGTGTAATGCCACCCCACATCTTTGGTAATAGACTCAGGCTCAATTCAAATAATTATATTGAGTTAGTGTTCACTGCTGGGTGGAGAAAGTGGCAAAAGGACTCAGCTCTGTGTCATAATTCCAAGAAAATCAAAGAAAACTTAAAATTGTCTCTGAGACATCAACTTGCAATACCAAGAAGGAGCTGATTTCCAAGATATTACTCGTGTTCAAGCATCTGAATCATATGGTATTACCGGACAAATGCTGAACATAATCAGATCCTTCTTAGACAAGGGAAAACTCCAGGTTGTCCCCGGTGGCTGTACATCCAAACAGCATTATATAAATGCGGGTGTGTGCCTCAGGATCGATCCTTGGACCTTTATTTTTCTTGATATTCATAAATGACCTCCCTGATAAAATTGTGTCTGAGATGAATATGTTTGCTAATGACACTATGCTCTCTAACAGACATAAGGGGAAAACAAATGTGCACATATCCAAGGCAATTGCTGAAACCGTAGTGAAATGAGGATGTAAATGGATGGTAAGATTTAATGCTGCTAAGACTAAGCTTCTTTCCTTTAACAATTACAAGGAGCATTCCCAATCACTGAGTATCATAATGAATAATATGCTACCTAAGAACTATTCATTCAAACTCCTTGGTTTAGCATTCAGAGGAAATATCAGTTGGAACAACTACATTGACGACATTGCCAAAGCTGCTACAAAGAAGGTGGGCTCTCTCTACCATGCTAGAAAACTACTTACACTTGACAGTATCCTGTATCTCTACAAAACCATCGTTTGCCTATGCATGAAGTATAATTGCCACATCTGGGCTGATGCATCTACCACTAGTTTCTTCATCTTAGACAAGATCTTGTACTATCAAACAAGCTCAAACACCTGTCCCATTGTTGCAATGTTACGTACCTGTGTCTATTTTGCAAGTATTTTAATGAAATGTGCTCTAACAAACTCATAGCACTTGTGCCTCTTCGATGTAAATACCCTGACTAACCTGACAAGTAACATACCACCCTATCACTGTTGAGATCTCTAGATGCCAAAATGTCTTCTACTGAAATAGTTTCTTCTCTCTGACTGCAAAACTTTGGAATTTTCTCCTGGTCTCCTACTTCCCTTATTCTACTGACATACAGAAGTTTAAATGTAATTTGAACATACATCTTGCTGCTCAACTCCCTATATAGCGTTTCTGTAGATATGGTTAAAAAAGGTTGGGGTGAATAAGATTAAAAAAACAACCTGAAAGACATTGTGAAAACTGCATGCCTTAGATTCAGGCCCCACCTTCAGTTTATGGTGGAGTCTCAGAGTGACTTATTTGAGTGAGTTATACTCAGCAAAAGAAAGGAATTTTGAATTTTGAGAATGCACAAATTATTTGTTAAGATATGACGATGTTTTCCTTTCCAAAAAGTGTCAAATTTCTCTTGAACACTCTGCAAACAATTTCTTAATTCCTCTTTAAAGGGCATAAAATGTTATTAAATTCTATAGTCACTGAAAAAATGCATAAACCTTACAGATATTTATGAAAATTGGACTTTTGCAGTTACACTGATTCTTGATCCATGCCAAGAGAAGAGGTAAATCCAGCACAGTGTACAGGACAGTTGGGCATCTTTTCAAGCAAACGAAATTCAAAATTACTGTTGGCTCACTATATTCAAAGTTACTCACCTTTAATCATATTCAAGTTATTCCCTCTGAATTATACTAGCAAAAAGAGAATGAAATCTTAAATTTTGAAGTTGTTATATTCCTAAATACTTAGGAAATAAAGACAAACGTGAGTTACACCGAGTGGTATGTGTAATGGGGTTTATTTATAATACAGAAACGTAAGGCTGCTCGCCTAAGGTAAATAGAAGTACATAGTAACAAGTATGGGGAAGAAAGTCTGATAATCAACACGTAAGACTATCCGTCTTACTGCGACTGCTTGTCTGCCGCTGTCTGCCAAACAGTCCAATATATATATACAGTTTGTAACCTGTGTATAGCCAGTTATGTTCCTTCACAACACCTCCCCCTGAAGCTGAAATCTTCCTGATTTTAGCTTAAATACCTCTTCCTTTTAGGGTCAGGGCTTAATCTCCTGGTAACTTTTCTCTTTCTTGCGCTTTTCCTTCTGGTCAGCGTTACCCGGGGTAAAGGTTTCTGTCCAGCCCGTATGGTCGGTTCAGGCGAAATATTCATTGTTTGCGGTACACACGCTGGTTTTGGTATATCAAAAATATCGCACAATGTTTCCATTGGTGTCTCTTCCACATTTGGAGACAGTCTGGGACGTATTTGATTTCTGTGTCTTTTGCAGACAAAACTTAATCCTTGGATGGTATAGACCATGCTCCCAATCCTTTTTTTGATAATACCTTCAACCCACTGATTTCGTCCATTTTGAAAATTTTTGAAATATACATTTTCACCTGGGGAGAAGCACTTGGTATTAAGGTTTTCTTTTTTGAAAACTTTCTTTTTCTCTGGTAGCAGCCTATCGAAGACAGATCTTATCTTTCTTGCAAACATTAGCTCAGCCGGGGAAGAATTGACATTATTATTAGGATTTGGTGTCACCCTGTAAATTGCTAAAAATGTTTGAATACATTGTTCGTCTGTGTCCGTAGTAAGATTTTTCTTAAGTGCCCTTTTAAACGTATCTACAAATTTTTCGGCCAACCCATTCGATCGTGGATGGTACACAGGTGTTGTCATATGTAGAATATTTAGTGAGTCACAGAATTCTTTGAATTCATGAGCAGTAAATGCTGTTCCATTATCGCTCACTAAGGTTTTTGGCACTCCAAAACGGCTAAAAATTTCATTAAGCGCACTCACAGTGGTTTTTGCTGTTGGATGTCTAAACTTAAATATTTCTGGCCATTTTGAAAAAGAATCTACAATAATCAAGTAAAAATAACCATTTATAGGTCCCGCATAATCAATATGCAGACGTGACCAGGGTAGGTCCGTCTTTGGCCATGGCGTCGTTTTTACTGGAGGATCTCGAGCTGCTAATTGACATCCTCTGCATGTCTTGACACATTTTTCAACTTCCTTGTCCATACCAGGCCAGTACACATATCCTCTCATAAGGGATTTCATTCTCGAAATGCCCGGATGACCTGTATGAAATTCCTTCAGAATTTTCCTCTGTAACGTTAGTGGAATTACGATCCTCTCACCATACATGAGCACATCTTCACAGATGGAAAAAGGCGTTGTTTGATCTACCTTTTTATTTTTTTTTATCCATCCCAATTGATTTTTCATTTTCTTAATGAAAATGTCATTTACTGCCTCTTTTTTTATTTTTTCGAAAGTTACCGGAAGTTCACGTATCATATTACACATTGAACTTGTACATTCACTTTCGTCTTTAAGCGCAGCAATTACCGTTTCTTCAAAACTTTCGCTTCTTTTAGGGATCAACCGTGATAATGCATCTGCGTGTCCTAACTTTTTTGAGGATACATGTTCCATCTTAAACTGATAGTTTAAGAGGGTTACAGCCCATCGCTGTAATCGATTCGCAGTATGTGTGGGAATGCCTTTCTTTGATCCAAATATGGTAAGTAGGGGTTTATGGTCGGTTTGCAAAATAAAAGATCGTCCATGGAGAAATCGATTGTACTTTGTAATTCCAAATATTATCGACAGCGCCTCTTTTTCAATTTGGCTGTAATTTTTCTCCGCTGCAACCAACGTTCTTGAAGCATGGGCGATAGCTTTTGTCCTACCATCCTCATACTTGTGAAGTAATACAGCGCCAACACCATAATCACTGGCGTCCGTTGCTAGTATTAGTTCCTTTTCTGGATTGAAATGTGCCAATGCTAAGTCTGACAGTAGACATCTTTTGATATTTTGGAAAGCAGATTCACATTCCTTATTCCAGTTCCATTTAACACCCTTTTTCAGTAACTCGTTAAGAGGAGCTCTTAAATTATGTATGTTAGGGATGTAAATTGCATAGTATTGAACTAATCCCAAAAACGATTTTAATTTTGTCACTGAATCTGGAGCAGGCATCTTTTCAATTGCTTCAGTCCTTTGTGGATCCGGTCTTCGACCCTCTTTGTCGATTATTTGACCTAGATATTTAATTTTTTTCATAAAAAAATCGCATTTTTCTGGGCTCAATTTAAAACCAAATTCCTGTATTCTTTTGAATACTTCTTTTACATGCTTCTTATGATCTTGCAAATTTTCACTTTTAATTAGGATATCGTCAAGGTAGGCCATTGAAAATTCCAACCCTGCCAGCATCGTGTCCATAATTTGCTGGAAAATAGCAGGAGCAACCTTTAATCCAAAAGGAAGCCTCTTTAGCTTAAAAATGCCCTTATGAGTATTTATGCCTAAGTATTTGGAGCATTCATCGCTGATCTTAATTTGCAAGTAAGCATCTGAGAGGTCTATCTTAGAAAAAATTTTTCCTCCGTTAAGCTTAGAGAACAGATCTTCTGCGGACGGAAGGGGATAATTATGGTCCAATAGACAGTCATTTAAACCCGTTGAAAAATCTCCACAGACCCTTATTCTGTTATTTTTTTTCTTTACATACACGGTTGGACTTGCCCAATCTGTGTGGTTAACTTTTTCAATGACTTCCAGTTGTTGAAGTCTATCCAACTCTTTTTCGATTGCGTCCATCGCTGAAAAAGGCACATTCCTTTTAGGTTTGAATACTGGAGTGGCATTTTTCTTTAATTCAAATTTTGCCTCTGTCTTAATACAGAGTCCTAGTCCTTCGGCAAAAACATTGGGAAATTCAGTTTTCAAATCCTTCAGGAAGTCTTCCCTTTGGTTTGCTTTTTCTGCAGTTAAAACGTTACAAAACGAATTTATGGGTTTCTCCCATAAATTAAACAGGACAATCCAATCTACCCCAAACAGGCATGTATTCTTTCCTGGTACGACGTACACTTTGGATTTATGAGTCTGGTTAGCGAATGTCACTTTGCATTTTAATTCTCCCTTGAACTCTAATCTTTTGCCGCACACACTTCTCGCCGTCTTTCTGGTTTTCGCTAATTCAGGTCGACCTATCCTTTTCCATATATCTTCATTTATAATACTAATATCTGCACCGCTATCCAGAAGCAATGTAACCAGATGTCCATTTATCCGAACATCAACATATTTCCGTCTTTCGCAGCTTTTTTCTTTATTCATGCGAAGCGTATTTACATTATCGGTCCCTTGTCTTTTCTTCTGGGCACAGTATGTTCCCTTGTGACCTCTGAGACCACATTCATAACATATTTTGTTCCTAAACCAGCAGGTCTTATTGTTGTGTCTTAAACTACCACAACATTTACACTTTAGCTTTGGGTCTTTGTATCCTTTAAGGATCCTGTGTTCTTGGAACCTGGACTTTCTTGTGGTCCCTTGCCTTTTTACTTGCTGCACCTTAAAAATATTTTTCTCTTCAATGCGAGTGTTGTCTTTCTTTATGTTAATCAGACGTTGACACTCTTCAGTGACTTTTTGCAATGTTATGTTAGGATCCGCCTCCATAATTGTTAGGATCCGTGAACGTATATCTTTGTCCCTTGGTGCTGTGAGACCTTGTACAAAGATTAAACATTTAAATTGGTCTGCGGAAATTTCATTCAATTTAAATGATTCGCATAAACAGTTCACAGTGCAAGCATATTCTAGATAGTCTTCAGCTTCTGCCTTCTGAATGTTCAAACATTTGTATCTAGAGTGAAATAGGCTATCCCTTTTATCAAATATTTTCGACAAGGTACTAATTGTTTCCTCGAACGAAACCTCCTCCGGTTTTTTTGGTAGAATTAGATTTGCATACTTGGTGTTTTCATCAGTACCCAGTTTTTGTAGTAGCAGGGTAACTTTTTCCTCATCGGTGCAGTCTAAACATCTTTTCGTAAAAATTGTTTCGTATCTTCTGTAGTATGCAGGGAAAGTAACACCAGTATCCGGGGAGTAACGAAATTCCGTTAGTGAATTTGAAATACCCTCGGCAGAAAAATTAGTCTTCTTCCCGGTCGACGTTAGAATTAGCTTTTCTAAATTCTTTTGCTGTGTCGACATTTGTCGTTGTAGTATGTTTGTTTGTTCTTGTTGTGCCTCTAAAGTTTTTTGTGTTCTTTCTTGTTGTTGTTGCAGCTGTTGCTGTAGCTGTTGTTGTTGAATTTGTTGTTGTTGTTGTTGTTGCGCTAAAAATTGTTGAGTCATTTTTGTCTGTTCCTGGATGCTAAGGGCTAGAGCCTTAGTTAACTCTGCTAATTGTTCCATGTTAGCTTCTAGTACAAAAATGTCTTTTCGAATTCTACACAATAATTCCAAAGAAAAATCGTAAATTTACGTATATCGTAAATTAGTAGCAATATGCAGACACAACACGTTTCAACAAAGTTCATCCATAGTAATTCAACAGGCTTTGTAAAATAATTCTTTTTTTTTTTTTTTTTTTTTTTTTCAACAACGTAAGTTCATACACAAAATATTTCTTACTTCCCACGACAAATAGTTCCAATTATTTATATAAAGGCAATAACAAACAATTAATTTTCCAAAAAAAAAAATATATATGGCTGCCGTTCCCACGTGGCATAAAATGGTACAATAGTCGTTGTATTTATATTTTTTCTTTCGAAACTCGTAATCCTTTAGTGTAGTTTCGAATTCAACTTGCGACCATTTTTTTTTTTTTTTTTTTTTTACTTGTCAAAATAAATATAAATTCCACTTTACCTTGAACATGTTTCTATAATTTCTTGTGAGTTCTTCACGAAGAAAAAATCCGTACTTTTCGCTACTTTAGGTAGGAAAAATTTTTAAATTCATTGACGCACGTGGTCAAAAATCCTTGTGTAGTTTTTTTTTTTTTCGTAAAACAAAAAATCCTTGCATTGTACACAGTCCTTGGTACGGTAATTTATCTCTGTTAAGAGAAAGAACATCCTTTCGTCGCCATTGTTATATTCCTAAATACTTAGGAAATAAAGACAAACGTGAGTTACACCGAGTGGTATGTGTAATGGGGTTTATTTATAATACAGAAACGTAAGGCTGCTCGCCTAAGGTAAATAGAAGTACATAGTAACAAGTATGGGGAAGAAAGTCTGATAATCAACACGTAAGACTATCCGTCTTACTGCGACTGCTTGTCTGCCGCTGTCTGCCGCTGTCTGCCAAACAGTCCAATATATATATACAGTTTATAACCGGTGTATAGCCAGTTATGTTCCTTCACAACAGAAGTACATAAAAGAGTTGAAATAGAGACTTGTCTTCTTTCTGGCTTAGGCTTAAAGCCAGTTGGATGTTCCAGCCTATCTCCACATTTTTACTCTACTAACGCTAGGTTATCAGATCTCACTTCTGTTTAATTTAGATGACACTCCCAGACTGCTAGCCATTTCAGCATAGACCTTTTCTCTTATGTAATGTGCCAAAAGGCATGTCACTTTTCTAGAATTGTAGACCAGAATCCCAGAAATAATTCTCATCTTAATTCTTGATCATGTATTAATAGAAGATTTGCTGCAAAATCTTGTGTACACAACACTATTTAGAAATTTGTTTTATTACCAAGGAGCTTTAAATCTATCTTTACCAAGGGCATAACATAGTCTAGCAATAATTTCTCCCAAAGGGAGATAACTCAGTGCGTCCTTACACAACAAACTGGTGGTACGTACTTAAATTTCAAACCAAATAATATTCTACTTTTAATTTCATTTACTTAGCTTCTCAGCTAAACAATGTGTAATTTTTACTGCCTATTCTTAAATTAACTCAACTGTAAAACTCATCTCTAAAACTGAATTTCTTTTAACAAAAGGACCAAATAGAGATTTGGTACCCCAATTATGCTAGCAGCTAAAAGGGACAACTTTAGTATAGCATCACTGAAATGCCATGCTTTTCTAAATGTAAAAAACATGTATTTTCAAACTTGCTCCCGTAAAGAGATTATATTAGATAACAATACCATGGAGGTAGTAAACTCTTTCTACTATTTAAGAAATATCCTGAGTGCAGATGGTGGATATGAACTCATACGGCCACAAGAGTGAAGGCAGCTTGGGTGAAATTTTGTGAGTTATTGCTTTTTATAACATCATGAGCTGTCATTTGTTGACAAATGTTGCATGTTTGCGATCACATCAGGGTCGCCAAAATGCATTTTGTAAAGACTAGTGTGTCATTCTAACATTTAATAATGACTTTATTTATTATCTTTGTTAGTAGGTTTGTATGAAAATGAGTTAGTATTGGGAATAGTTCCTAAATAGAGATGTAGATGAAAAATTAGACAGACCTGTTGAAAGAAAGAGTTCATGGATATGTGTTGAAGTTAGTAGAAGGAGCATACATCCACGTATGGATGAGGGCAAAAGATTAGAAAATCCTGTGGGAAAAAGAGAGTTCATATGTTTGTGGTTGAAGTTATCATTTGGCCGTAACCACAATGGAGCCTTTAGTCGAACCCCCAGCCTTCAGGCATGGTAGGGTTGTGTAGCATCCCAAGAGAGTAGTTAGGAATTGGTCCGCATCACATGAAGATCTCTTCAGTCCGAAAGCCAGGGAAAAAGAGAGAAAACTGCCATATATTCAGCCATTTATAAGTTCAATCATGTGATCATCTTATCTGAGTGATAATCTTTGATTGGACAAGCCAGAAAGGAAGTTGACAGCTACAACCAATCAGCTATGATATTATAAAGTAAACACATTCAAACTCTTAAGCCATGAGTATATCTGCTGCTCCTGCTGCTACATGCTCTATACATCCGAGGTAAGTTGTAGAGCAGCTGTGTTAGGAGCGTTAATATATATGGCAGTGATTATCCTCTCTTGCCTGACTACAGATGCATGATTAGATGGATCTGCAATGTGAAATCTGACCAAACCCAACACTTCAGGTGAGAGGATTTTCTGAAAGCACTACATTTGCTCAGCATAGAGGTTTTCTTAAGGATGAATTGATTACGCTTGTATGGTGATATGAAACGTTTATTCTCTTGGATAAACTGTTGGAGAAGCATTAATATAATAATCACATGAAAATTGCCTGGACAAGGTAAATTTGGGAACAGGCGATTGAACAATACCGTACAGAGTAGAATTTGGAGACAATTGAACCGTGAGAACTAGAGAGTGAGTTAACGTAATATCATAAAGCCCTGTATAGACTGAATCGCAAAGTGATTTGAAAAAAAAAAACGATAAAAAGAAAATGATTCAAATAACTTATCCTTTTTCTTTTGTCTGCTTCGTTTGAATTTTCTTTTTTCGTAATTCTAAAAGCAAGGAAGCGTATTTTTAACTAATGAAAATCGTTTCAAACTTAAAAAAAATAACACATCTATGTGAAACGCAAACTCAGAAACTCCTATAAGAACATGTCTGTTCACATTACACTTGAACATCTGCATATCAATACAGTCAGGGAAGCAGGCACCTGTAAGAGAATTCCAAAGTCTAACTGTTCAAGGGAAGTAGCTATTTGAACAGAAGGCTTTCCGGCATGTAGGGATCTCTACAATGCAGAGGTGGGATTTTGCTGCTTGTCGGATTTATCGAAGGTATCTACGTCATGGGGGTACAAGAGTTTTGAGTTAATCGGAACACATTCCATTAAAATACTTGCAAAACAGGCACAGAAATGCCACATTTCAGTGATGGAGCCAAATTTTTTATTCAAAAAATGATTAAAAAAAATTTTTTTGATTTAAAATTTAATTTTCTATTACTGGTTCTAATAATAAAATTATGAATATTTATTTATTTTAAATTACCAGTAAAACTAAAATCTATAGATTATAATAACGAATTTAGGTTAAGACGGCAGTCATGGACAAATAGGAAAAATAGCAAAAGTGAAAGATATAGAAGGAAATCTCAGACTGCGGTCTCTATCAAATTACTCAGACAATTTCTGGCCTAAACATTTGAAATTTTACATAAAGATATAAGGCAAACTTATTAATTGGTTTGGGTCGAAAATTTTTAGTTACCAATATGTCTGTTTGCATGTCTAGCTAAAACTTTCGACAGAGATGACGGATTTTTACAAGATTAGTATCATTTTGAAGTTCGACCTTTCAGACGACAAATATCGAAAAATAGGCTAAAATCATTAATATCTTCACCTTCAATTGGGCACTTTTCTACAGGGACAGGGTTGCTTTTTTCACTGATATTTTCGAAGGTCATCCTCTCCTTTCAATTGTCTAACCTTAATTTACACCTTACGTCATGGTTTGGTGGTGGTTGTAACAGCAAAGACGTCAAGTTTTTCCCCGATCTTTTCCTTTACGGTACGGGTTCGAGCGTGCCTTCCTACTACCACTTTTTTTTTTTTTTTTGCTCAACATACACTTCCAAACACCCGGGCAACGCCGGGCTGAAACGCTAGTATATCTATAAAAGTAAAAGTGCGTGTGTGTGTGTGTGTGTGTGTGTGTGTGTGTGTGTGTGTGTGTGCGTGTACATTTCCCTATCAAACTACTCTGTCAATTTTAAGTCTACAGACTCGAGATTTGATATAAGGGTTATTGAGATTTGGGAAAATCTTTTTAATTGGTTTTCGGCCAGAAATTTGACTGTCAAGGGGTCAAAGTTCAACGATTTGACCTTTGAAAACTCTACCAAGTTTCTCTGGCAATTTTGGATCTAAACACTTAAAATTTTACATGTAGCTTATTTGGACATGAATCAAACTTTTTAATTTGATTTGAACCCAAAACAATAAATGTCAAGGGGTCAAAATTGGGGTCAAAGATAAAAAAATTGACCTCTGTGGTCTCTACCAAATTACTCAGTCAATTTTGGGTCTAAAGATTTGAAATTTTACATAAATTGTATTCAGACATAGGGCAAGCTTTTTAATCGGGTTTTGGCTGAAGATTTGGCTGCCAAGGGGTCAAAGTTCAAAAGATTTTACCTTTGCGGTCTCTAGCAAACTATTCAAGCAATTTTGGATCTAAACATTGGAAATTTTACATTAAGAGTATTCAGACATGCAGCAAGCTTTTTAATCAGTTTTTGGCCGAAAATATGGCTATCGAGAGGTAAAAGTTGAAAGAGTTGACCTTTGCAGACTCTACCAAACTATTTTGCGGATTTTGGGTCTAAACACTTGAAATTTTAGATATAGGTTACCTAGACACGAGTCAAATTTTTGAATATATATATAAACATATGCACATGAAGCTACGAACAGTACATAGAGCTCGAGCAAAACCGGGCTGAACTGCTAGTATATATATATATATATATATATATATATATATATATATATATATATATATATATATATATATATATAACTAGCGCCCATACTTACAAAACTATTTAAACGTTGTCTTAAGGAGAATAGCTTCCCATCACCCTGGAAAATCTCATCAGTATGCCCTGTATTTAAGAATTCAGGTGATCGCTCATCCCCCTTTCAGTACAGGCCAATAAGTCTCTTGTGCATCATGAGTAAGTTGCTGGAATTTGTGTTAAATACAGAAGTAATCAACCATCTCAACAAAAATAACCTTCTTAGTGACACTCAATATGGTTTCTGTTCTGCAAGATCTACAACAGATGTGCTTACAGTTATATCTCATAGGATTAGCAAATCTCTCGACGGAGGCAACCTTTCTAGGACAATTGCTCTTGACATACCTAAGGCCTTTGATAGGTTATGGTATAAAGGTTTACTTCACAAGATCTCTAGCTATGGTATAGCTTGAAATGTCTTCTCAATTATTAAATCATTTCTTTCTGATAGGTGCATAAGAGTAGTAGTTGATAGGCAAAAACCAGAAGCTCACAGTATTAATGCTGGAGTCCCTCAGGGGTCCATCCTGGGCCCAACTCTTTTCCTGATCTACATTAATGATCTTCCAAATCACATCCTTACATCATTTGTAGACATTTATGCTGATAACACTAACATTTATGGTAGCACATCTAAGACAGTAAACAACCACGTTCTCTCCGATTCTCTCTCCTCTGATCTTGAGCACGTGGTACAATGGGGAAAGGAATGGCTGGTTACTTTTAATGCATCGAAAACCAAGCTTCTCTCTTTACATCATCAACATTCTGATCCACATCTGGCACCAATTGAAATGAATGGCTCGCGTCTTCAGGAGGCCTCAAGTTTTGACAAGCTTCTGGGCTTGACCGTTACTCCTGATCTTAAATGGAACACGCACATCAAATCTGTTGCCAAGGCCACTGGAAAAATGGTGGGATCTTTCTATCGATCCAGTAGATATCTCACTGCTGATGCAGTTCTCTATCTATATAAGAGCCAGGTACGTCCAAGGATGGAGTACTGTTGCCACATCTGGGCAGGAGCTGCTAGAAAGGACTTGTCCTGCCTTGATAGAATTCAAAATAGACTTCGTAGCCTCGTAGGAGATGTCCTTTTCTCTTTCCTGCAACCTCTATCTCACAGAAGAGATGTTGCTAGCTTGTCTCTGATGTATCGTTATTTTCATGGAAAGTGTTCAACTGAGCTTCAGTCTATGGTCCCCCCTCGCCAAACTTTCACAAGAAACACTCGTTTAGCTGAAAACACTATCAATAATTCCCCCCACTCGTTATCTGTGCCTAAACCTAAACGTAGATTCCATGAACAAAGCTTCTTTCTTAGAACTGCACGCTTGTGGAATTGTCTTCCGTTTTCCTGCTTTCCGGCTGACTACAATATGGTTGTCTTCAAGTCTAACGTAAATAAGTTCTTGATGAGCCGTTCCATATAAGTTAACAACTTTACCGAATTTTCATAACTATATTGTCCAATTTCTACAGTGCACTCTTTAACCCTTATCCTCGAGTGGCCTCTTGGCCTTGATAATGTGGTGATGCCTGTGTAATATATATATATATATATATATATATATATATATATATATATAGAGAGAGAGAGAGAGAGAGAGAGAGAGAGAGAGAGAGAGAGAGAGAGAGACGGGAGGGGTTAAGAAAAGAGAAAAACAAGAAATGAGCGTGAGCGTCCCTCCCTTTGAAATGAAAGAGAAGGAGAGAGAGAGGGGGAGGGAGAGAGAAAATAAAGAATAAAGACAAAGAAAGAGAAAATAAGATAAATGGTGAGCGAGAGAGATTAAGAGAGAGAGAAAGAAAACGAAATATGAAGAAGAGAGAGATAGGGTGTAAAGAAAAAAGAGCGTTCCTATGAGGTAAAAACAAGAAGAAAAAATGGAGCTTTCGTATGTGTGTGTGAGAAAGAGGAAAATAGAGAGAGAGAGAGAGAGAGAGAGAGAGAGAGAGAGAGAGAGAGCAAGCTATACAGCGGGGTAGTAGAGAAGAATTCATATAGGTCTAGGAGACTGAACAGAAGATTGAAAGAAAAAAAAAAGCATAGAATAGAAGCAAAATATATTTCTGGACCAATGAGAAAGCCGATAACAAATACTCCCGCCATATTCCTGTGTCACGACAACGACGACGACCGCACAGAAGTCGACTGTTGGAAATGTGCGATTACTCGTGCAGATGGCTTTTTAAATTGACTAGTTGGAATTCCCGGCGAAAAAACTGAACGAATCTAGGTAAGTGCAGTTTATAACGGCACTGTACATTCTTCTCGACTCAATCAACCTGGTGTTATTCTCTTTTTTGACCTTCTTGTGCTCTTATATTAATAATTAACTAAAAACAAACAGACGAAAAAACAAAACCTGAAAAAGAGAGAGCGTAAAAAGTGGCGCACGACGTAGATTTCCCATTTTTCACCCCGGAATTACGTGACATTTTTTCATAGCAAAATGAACGTTTAATTAAAAAAAAAAAAAATCATTTACGTCTGACAGGTGAAAAAAACAAACAAAACAATACAAAAAAACAAAAACAAAAAAAAAACTATCACCGAAGAAAAAAATTAGGATGGAGTTTAGAAAATTAAACAAATTAAATGATGACTTTTGTTTCGAATTTTGAAATTAGGAAATTAGGATTAATAATTTGTATTGTATTTTCATCTTGATTGTTATTTCCACAGCGTTTCGACCTATCTAACCCCGACCTTCTTCTGTAGAAGGTTGGAATTTAAATCGGTCGATGTGAAAATAACAACCCAGACTAGAATAGTAACCTGAGGACCTCAGGTTACCTGCGGTAAACAATGGAATGCCGTTTGTATTTAAAGAAATATTATTTTCAAAATAAATGAAATATCCTTATTTATTTCTTCCCCACGAGGGTAGAGTCAGGCGGAACATCGGTTTTTAATGTGTGTGGGGTGATACCCCCCCCCCCCAAAAAAAAAGAGGCAAAAATTTAAATTACCTCAGTCTAGAAAGATTTTTTTTTCACTGACCAACGATCTAGGGTAGAAATGATTATGCATTATCAGAACACTAACAGATACTACGCTTTGATCTTGGCTAAAATGTCTGTCACAGTAAAGTTAGAGAAAAAAGGTGTAAAAACGGTGAATTATTTCACATTCTTGAAAACATTTTACTTTTTCTTTTTTATTGTTGGTTTACCGAAGTTCTGGGTTATTTATTACTTCATTGTTATTTGTAGGGCATTTGAAATGTTTAAATGTTTCTGAAATTTAGTTTTGTGTCAAACCAATAAACAGGTTAAATAGCACCTTTTTAAATTCTGGAATAAAAAAACAAAAAAAAAACAAACGATTAATCAGTTTAGTTCTGTGTTTTCCTATTCTTTTTTTTAATGGAAAGTCGGAAATCCTTACCCTACTCTATTTATGATAGATTTTTATTTTATTTATTTATTAAAAAATCCAAACACGACTAGATATTCTTATCTGCTTTAACACAAAACAGTAAAAAAACAAAAAAATACCCTGGAATGTTTTTATGAAGTGATCATGTGATCGAACTCACGTTTTACAACGAAAAATTCAAGTGTGACTATCGTAAATAAAAACGCCTTATATTTTCCATTCATAAAGTCTTAAAAAACAAAAAGAGCACAAAAGCTATTAAAATGTACGTTTATATTCGTGTAGTAACAATAAACTCACGGAAGTTAACACCCCTTTCCTTTTTTTTTTTTACACTACGAAAATAAGGTATGACCCCCCCTCCCTTTAATCGTCTACGTTTTACTATGTTCTTCATTGAACAAAACTGTCCTTAGTAAATCCCGTCTTACAAGATTCATTCAAAAAATTGTGGCTATTTTGATAAGTCTGCTATTTTTCTTTCTTTTTAAACACGACATCTTTTGATTTCTTGATCATTTCACAAACTATCCCCTCCTATTTTTTTCAATAAACCTGATTCTAATCTCACTCGACAATTTTCACAATATTTCTCAAATTAGCGCTATTAACTTCGTGCGTTTTTCTCGCTATCTGCTTGACCTGCAAATTGAACTTGTTTGTCCTTTTGTCTAGGAGCAAAGTGTAGTGTCTGTCCTGATGCGACAATTTTCTGTTCTCAATCTGGAGAAATCCTTCCAGACCGAGGCAAGTTTTATTTTAGGTCAAAGCTAGGTATTCCCTTTTGACGAGCTGGATTTTCCCCACATTAAAAACCGATTTTGTGTTTAACTCTTCCCTCATGGGGAGGCAAGTAAATATAGACGTGATATTATTTTTTTAATATTAATTGAATATTTATTAAATTATAATGACGTAAAATGAAACCAATAAAAAAAATCCTATTAAAAAAAAAAAAGTGAAATTAAATTCGTCAGAATGCATTTTTAAAACTATTTCATTTTTTTTTTAAGAATCTTATTAAAAAGGGGGGGGGGCGTTTGATTCATTTCATTACGAAATGGATGGAACCGTACTGACACTGCTTATTGCTTTTTAACCCTAAACCTAACGTGTGTTTGGCTTTGGTTCATATTCTGTAGAAGCACCCGGATCGCTATAAAATAACATTATCTCATTGCATTATTTGGTGCTTGATGAATCGATTTTTAAATATATCGTTTTAAGCAAAAACAATGTTACATACTAAATTGTCATGTCGAAAATAGTACTACATCCAAAAATTACGAAAATTCATTGAATAGAACAACCGTAAAACAATAGTAAATAAAATCTATCGCTTTATTAAACAACAAATATTGCAGCCATGAATTAGTAATCTAAAATATTCGGTATTTTTTTTTTTACGACCTGTCTCAGCGTAGTATAAACGCCCCCAACCACCCCATGTTAAGAACGGTTTTCCGAATAAGCACCCCCCAACCTCCTCATGTTATGGGGGAGGGGTTACTCCGAAAGCCGTTCTTAACATGGGGAGGTTGAAGTGTTTATGATACGCTCGCTGGGGCACGTCATTAAAATTTACCAAGTATTCGTTACGAGTTATGTCACCCTCTGTGTGTGAACTCTTTATCATCTATTTTATAACGTCTAAAAAAAATGCAATTGTACTCAATTTTCCGTAAAAATTATTTTAACTATAAATAAAACCCCTTTCTTTTTATTTTTAAGAAATTTTTAGGTGAATGTACAGAATAGTTACAAAACACTCGCTCGTAATGTTAAGAATTACTTTTTAAATAACATTAATATTTCAGCACGGTAACATAGTGCCAAATTCTTTAATGGTTGCGAAAGCGATACGATTTTTTAACACCTGCACCAGTGCACCACACCACCTGCTTCTACTGTTTATTCTTCTACATGAAATAAACTGATAATAATAATAAAAAAAAAAAAATCAAAAGATGAGTGCTTGAATAGTTGCACTCAGTATACATTTTTTTTATCGTTGATTTCACTAACAAACAAGCGGAGAAAAACCTTCACGTGAGCTGCTGATCGCAATATGAAGTTCCATCGAATATAAAAAAAGGTGTTAAGTCAATTATTGTCCATTATTTCGACGATTAAATAACGTCTTTCGGTTGAGAATGTTTTCAGCATTTTGAATTCTCTTTAAAAACACGTTCTATACGATTATTGAAGTTGTAAGTTTCAAAACAACATTGCAATTTAAGATGCAACAAAAATAAAATAGCTATTTTTTTTATATAAAGAAAACTTTGTATTTTGTTTTGCTAATATTAGAAAAAAGGTACTTCTGCAGTTTATGGACTGTTGAAATAATCACATTAGTTATAAACCTATTCTTAACATTGATAATGTGCTTTTTGGCAAAGCAGTGCTTTTTTGCTAACTATTCTGTACTTCAGTAAGATACCGTAAAAGATTGAATTTAATTTGAAAATCATATTTTAAAATATTGTACGATCCGTAAATTGCGCAAGTGCCTCTTACATTAAAAAAATCACTTTGGGGTGTTTTTAAGTAAGCGATTACTATAGTAAATCTATTGTGGTGACTGAGATGATTCAAGCTAAGAGTAGGTTAGTCAATTTTGTTAAATTAGATTAAGGATCACCAAATGGACTCTATTTTCTCATTTTGATGGCCTTGTGCTTAATTTTCATATTGTACCAAAAAAAAAAAAAAAAAAAAAAAAAAAGAACGGACTCATAAATCAAATACTAGAAAGGACGATAGCTCCAAACATTTTAAATCTCAATTTAAAAACTACAAATCGAATAATCGAATAGAATGACGTCTTTTGAAAAGAGAATTTAAGATGTTGAAAACTGAAACTCTGTATAAATGTTTTAATACGATTTAGCGGACATTAAAATCGTGTAAATATATCATGGAAACCTGATTATTGTGCCGTATTTGAAAATCGTGTGTAGAAAAAAAAAATGATTTCTTAAAAATCAAATTAGTTCAATCTCTTAATGTTGGTTGAACTGCGATCTTTCTGATTTGTTGTTTCCCATGTTAAAAATTCTCAAATATGTCATTATCCTAAAATTGAAATGCGTGTCAATTAATGAAACGTTTGGCATTTTTCTTTCTTTATATCGTGCTAAACGAATTAATCTTTTTGACTGATTTTTTTTTGTTTCATTATAATGCTTAAAAAATGTCGGGAAACCCGCTGATGAATTTTTTAACGAGAATTAAGAGAAACAAACAAACTACTTTAGAAACGAAAATCTATCAGCCAAAGGTGATTTCCCAACTTTTCACTTAGACCAAATCATTTTTTTTAATTAAGACATATCACTTCAAAAGTGAAGTACAGGTGTGTGTGTGTGTGTGTGTGTGTGTGTGTGTGTACATATTTATTTACAATTAAGTTTTTAATTTAAAAAAAAAAAGAACTCAATTGTATGTTTCGCAAATTAAACGAGGCGACAAATAAATGTCTATTTTTGAAAAGGATATCTTATGATTTATTTTTATTGCATTTTTGCACGACTTGTATTCAATCCCTATCAGCACGTAAATTTTTTGAGCGAAATTAATTTTGGTAGTACTTCTATACTAGTTTTTCTGAACCTTTTTTTTACTCTGATGACGATTATATATCTTCGTTCTAGTTTTCAATTCATCGTTTCATATGTACGATGAAACTTACTAGGACTTGGTGATTTCATAAAAATCAATTAGGGAATAGTGCCAAAAGCCATTTTATTTTAAATAATTGACGTGATTGAAACAACTTAACCCTTTCTTGCGTAACCATTTATTCAGTGCTGGTTAGAAAGACTAAGAGAAGATGAATAGCTCATTTGTTTGACCCTAACTTTCCCTCCGACATGGCACTCTTACATTTAAAAAAAGAAAAAAAAAAGAACCCCCCCCTTCATTTCCCGAAGTTTCTTTAATTTATCTAAATTATATTTCTTCATATTTGCAATTCGAACTCAACAGCTGAGTTGAATTGCTTCGTTTTGCTGCCGATTTAATTGTCACGATCGATGTGACATGAAGAGGATAATATCGTCGTCCTAAGCATTCGTTTTTATGTCGGTCGGTGCGGGTTTCTCGATTTGCGGGTTTTGGCCTTTCTCCAAGTTTTTATAATAAAAACATGACTAATAATAATCGATTTAGCCGAATATGTCATTTATTTTTATTTTTTTATTCATTTATTTTAGTTTTGTGAGTTGAACCCAACCCACCTTTTAATTTTCAGAGATGTTGACTTTAAAAACATTTTAGGTACTTGTAAGGAATGGGTATCTAGGGGATTTCAGTACCTATCCAGAGAATCTCTAGCCAGTTCCGGAAATGGACGAAACAGTTTACTATTTGAAAAACGCGGTCGAAAAATATAAAAAATACAGACGACACTAACGAAGGATTAGATTTTGATTTCGGTTATACATTTTTTTTTTTTTTTTTTTTTTTGATCACCTCCCCCTAAAAATGATGAGAAAGCTCCCTAAAAGATAAGGTGCCTTTCATATCGTAAACTAATTTAACCATCTCCGAGACCGAGTGATTTGAGATTCTTTGTTGATAATCAGTACGGACTAAGTAAGTGCTGCTGAAATCCTCTGATGCCTATTCCTTACAAGTACCCGTTTTTATTTATTATATACTAGCCTGGGTGCCCAGCGTTGCCCGGGTGTTTGGAGGTGTGTGTTGAGCAAAAAAAAATTTTTTAAGTGGTGGTAGACAGTAGGCTCAAACTGAAGGAGAAAAAGAACATGAAAAAAAACACCCCAAAAACAAACGTGACGTCTTTGCTGTAGCAAAACCGGAAGTGGCGAGGTTTTAAATTAAGGCTAGTCAATCGAAAAGAAGGGATGACTTTCGAAAATATCGGTGAAAAAAGCGACCCCTCCTTGTAGAAAAGTGCTCAGTTGAAGGTGAAGGAATTAATGTTTTTGGCCAAATTTTTTTATATTTTCGTTCGAAGGGTCGAGCTTTAAAGCGAGACCGATCTCGTGAAAATCCGTCGCCTCTGTCGAAAGTGTTATACATACATGCATACATACATACATACATACATACATTGTATGCATGTATGTATTGTCATGTCATATGTTACTGGTACCATGTAACCCAGTACTACCTGCCTCATGGTCGGGTCACCGGCGACTAAACTGGTCCCTCTACCAGACTTGTTTGGTGAGGAGGGTGGCTAGTCTCCCTGAAGGATTAAAAACAAGACCTTCCAAAGGGCGAATGAACCCTTTTTCGGGGTCAACGGCCAACTAGCACCGTGTATATTTGTGTGTATGCATGTGTGTGTTGGGGTGGAGAGGGCTCCGGTAAACCGTGGTGAAGGCAACCTTTCTAGGAGAAGCAAATCACCGATTTAAAAAAACCATAAGGCGGGAGACCAGTACCCGCATTAAGCTGGTCTGCAGTTTAACTTGTGCTGGCTATCTTGTTCTTGCTTGTCGCTGGATCTCAACATTTTGAACCGAGAGAGAGACTTAGCTGTCGTACAAAGCTAAAACTCTGTAACATCATATTTGTATAGATACTCCCTCAGACATTTGGGCTCATGGATTTTAAATGTCTGAGGGAGTGGCACTCGTCTGACAAGACGTTGCAGTCATCATGATACGTACATACATTTAAACAGACAGGTGAGATTTATATTATAGGAGAAGATTAGATGTAAAATGCCAATGTTTTATTGTCACTTATCCACGTATGTACTAAACTTTTAGAGCATTAAATCATCGCTTTTATTTGACCATGACGCATTTCTCAACCACGTGAAAACTGAAAATCGTCTCGGAATTCCTCTTGGCGTTTCTTTAAGCGATAATATACATTACACGTCTTTCTTCACGATTGGGGTTAAGAATAGACAACTCAACGTTTATCTCGCTCAACTTCTGTCTTGATGATATTTTAAATAAGGTCGAATAAGGAATCCTATGTGTTTTGGGGTTCAACTACACACTCCCATATTTATTACCTTTATTAATACTAATTACTTTTTTGCGTGCGACTCAATGTCATCAGAATTGATTGAGTCTAAGTACAGTGATATTAATTGAAATGAATTTCTGCAAATCTAGTCTTTTATCCCCCCTCTCTCCGATCTTTGAAGCACATCCGGCGTTTCTCTGCGAATCAGTGAGGACCCCAGGTGCACTCCTGCTATTATTTAGTTTTAATTTTCACTGACCCAAACAATGTACCGTGCGTACCACCTCCTCTTTTGATGAAGACCCTGGTGTTGATGTAGTTTTGAAATACATTTGATTATATCTCCAAAATCCTAAAAGTTACGAACAAGCAGGAACTACAGCTAATATATATTAAACATATATATATATAAATCAAGGAAATTACTTATTTTCTTACTGACTGTACTTATCCGGCGTTTCCTGGGAATCTTTAGTTTGTTTAATTTTTCTAATCTTTTCACTATGCCGATTTTAGCAAAAGATTGAAATGGCTGACTTATTTACCAAAAAACAAAACAAAAAAAAAATAAACACCCCCCCCAAAAAAAACGGAAATACATTATAATGCATTTAATTTTGTAATTGTTTTTTAATATTTTTTACATTCCGTTTTATTTTACACTACTGCACTAGTGCAGTGCACTATTTCAATAGATAGTAATTGATTAAAGACTAGAAACATACGGATACTAGAAATTCCCATAATTTTTTTTTTTTTTTTATGTGAGTGTGTGTCAGTAAGTCATAGTAAATACTGACATTTTCACACACACACACACACACACACACACAAATCAAATCGGTTCCGATTCTGACATGAATTGTTGATCTTGACGAAATATGTTGAATGTTTGCGTAAGGAAAGAGATGAGGTTATTGTATGTAAGTACATTTTTACGTCTTGAACAACAATTTTATAGAGGTGATCTTGAACTGAACTGCCTGCCGTGTTGTTAACCTGCCATGTACACAATACTGAATGTGCAGAAAATCAAGTAGGTTAAACTGGCGCCTCCACCCTAACCGCACGCCTCCCCTCCTTTTTCGTGGCCATAGCAGACAGAGCCAATATTCATTAGCCAAACTTTTCAACCATGACCGGCTTTTCCACCATATCATCATTATTACAACAGCTATAACTTCTCATTTTTTAATCAAGTTGTGCTTTTGACTATTATCTTAACCTCATGACCTCAACAAGGACATGCATCTATCTGTTTGTATTTTGAAGGGTTTTTCCCCTGAAAGTGGGAGGGTAAACCCCTCCCATTCCCCTCGCTTAGAAATCGAATATCTCTAATGTGCATGTGCATAGTAAGAAAGTTTCTCTTTTCAATTTTCTTATCAGTTTGGTCAAGCTAGGAATAAGGGATTCTACCGGATGCCAGACATTCATCCGCTATCTTTTTTTTTTCTTTTTTTTTTACATAGGCGTCATCACTTATCAAGGCCGATAGGCCACTCAAGGATAAGAGTTAAAGAGTGTAGAGTAGTCAAAAGGACAATATAGTAATCGATAGTAATGGAAGTTCGGTAAATTTGTTAACTTAAGTGGAACGGCTCATCAGAAACTTGTTCACGTTGGACTTGAAGACAACCATATTATAGACAGCTGGAAAGCAGGAAAACGGAAGATAATTCCACAGGCGTAGTTCTAAGAAAGAAGCTTTAATCATGGAATCTATGTATAGGTTTAGGCACAGATAAAGAGTGGGGGAAATTATTGATAATGTTTTCAGCTAGTCTAGTGTTTCTTGTGAATCTCAAATATATTTCAACCGAGAGATCTTTTTAAGATTCTGACCGTTCTTTAAGTGCAATTGTTTGAATGTCTTTTGCACTTGGTTTACCAGGTCCATATTGCAAGACCATTTGAGTATTTAAATAGGTGTGTGCGTGTATAAAAACCCGTAAAACCTGTGAGTGTGATTGTGAAGCATAAGAAAACTAAGTTCTTCTCCAGAATCCCCCATATTAAAAAAGAAAGATTTAAATCTGTATAATGTACAGATGATGACAAAATGACAAAACGAAAATATTATATTCCCAAACAATCATGTAAATACAATTTTTATTTTTAAATTAGAAATTTAAATTTTATAAGTAATAGAAAAATGACCGTCTTGTTTGCCATTTTGAAAACGATCTAAAAAAAACAAAACTAAGAGATAAATCGATAATTAAAACTTGCAAGATTTATTGTATTAATGCCTACGAATTCCCATGAATCCTAAAAATGTGTTCCTTTATGAAAATAAAACTACTTCATCAATTAACGTGATTTTTGGAAAATGATACTTGCATGTACGTGCATCATGCTGCTTTTCCTTTAGTTTAGTTTTTTAATAGAGGAGGAATACTGGACAAGAACCAAGTTCTCTGATTTTTAGCGAAATTCTGCTTTTTCATAATTCAGAAAAGGTGGTTTCCACTGAAATCTTTTCCATAATTTTTGCTGAATCGTTAGAATTTTACGACATTGTCCATTGCTTTGATTTTATTTCTTTTCTTTTGTTGTTTTTCTTTTGTCTTTCTCTTTTCTTTTGCTCGTTTTATCTTAGTTTTTATTGTTCTTTTTTCTGTCTTCCTATCTTTGCCTCTAGTAAATGATGCAAGCAAGGAAGCATGGTAAAAGACTTGTTTAAATTTCTTGGGATCTTTCTCTTCCTAACATGATTTATTGTTTATTTATTGGATTAATCGTTTTTTATGTTTTAGAAATTTATTACAACAGTTTTTCAACATGAGTTTTACACAAAAAGCTAATTTTAACAGAATTTAACAAAATTTAGATAAAAATAAAGTTAAACTATCAATGAATACTGTCAGTATGAAAAAAGTTTGTAGATTAATATAACCCCGTGGAGGAGGGGTGTTTGTTGCAATCCTGTCTCACGGAACCATTAAGTATAACAAGGCTGTCTCAAAGCGCAAGGGATAATCCTAAATCCCTGTGGCTACACTGTCTTATTTTTTTCTAGTGATAAACCCTTCAAAATGTAACCAAACCTTATTTGTTACTGGGACTACCACTCCAATGCTCAGAGCACATAAAATGCGTACAACCCTAAGTCTGTGTGGCAATACCTGTAATGGGTCGGTTGGTCGTTCGTTGTCAGACACTGTGGTCGAGTTCTCCTCATAGGTGATCTGGTAAATGGCTGGTATATCGCTTCTCTTAACCACAGTTCTGTTTTGGGTTCAGAGCAGATCTGAAATCAATTGCATTTCAATTCGACAGGCAATCAACAATTTAGGGATAACTTAGAGACTGTTTTCTTATAAATGAGAATAATTATTCCTAAGATATTTCAGGTACACTTTGTACAAAGGAAAGTAAAACTATTCGGGTTCTTAATGGTTACAAGATGCAGGATTTTGACAACTTGGATTCTTTCAGATGGTTTCTGAGTCAGAGGAGGAAGAGTTTTTTCACTTAGCTTTTTTTTTGGGGGGGGGGGATCAGCTTTTGAACTAAAGCTTAAAAGTGATGCATACTCTTCGGTGGCCAGCAGACAAGTTCTCTGGTTGTCGAAAACAAACAGTTTTTATGGAACCTTAATTCTAACCGCCATCTCTTTGGGATTTACTCAGCTCTTCTATTATCTCTTCCATTATCTTCTGAATCTCTTTTCTCTCTAGGCAGTATTACCATCTCTCTCTATTCTTTCTCTTAATCCATATCTCTCTTTAATTCTCTGTTTACTTTTTTTTCTTTCTTCTGAAATCCCTTTCTCTCTCTTTCTCTTAATCTTTTGTTCTAAAGAAATTTTGTTATCATAGCAAACCTTCATGTGAGGTGGTTCCTTAAGCCACATTACTTTACCATGACATCTCTAAACATATCAAGGCAGACTCCGTGGCGCCAACTATCCACTTTACTTTTTTGAGAAATTTCCTTTTTTTTTTAACAATATTGCAATAACATATTCTATCATTTTCTCTTAATTTGGTTTCTGTTAAACTTTGTGTCAAAGACCCCCACCTAACCCTTAGCCCATAAGCAAGGTAATTTTGTACTGCCCGGTGCCTACAACAGCGTTACACTAACATGCTTAGTTAAATCACATCTATTGCAAACAAAATAATAAAAAAATTAAATTCTTGCTTTTTTGTGGAGGGGGGGGGGCGATTATGTGAGAACACCCTAAAAGAGGGGGTACCGCTCGAACATATGATTAGTGGTAGAGTAAACAATTGTATTTTTACTAATTTTTCCTGTATGCCCCCCCCCTACAAAAAAAAAAAAAGAACTCACAGAATTTATCTCCTATAGCTTTTTTTTTTTTTTTTTTTTTTTTTTTAAACTGCCCTGAAAAGCTAAAATGATTTACGTTAAATTTTGCAGTAGGCATTAGTTGGTAAACCCCGGAAATTGGTAGAGGGTTGGCATGGCCTGCCAAGTCGGGAAATTGATTTTTTATTTTTTTGCTATTAGTCATGTACATCTCTGTATAAAAAATGTTAGTATGGCTGTGGTATGCATATATATTAGTGATGGGACGATTCCAATATTTTTCCAGATTCCGATACAATTACCGATTCTCTTCTAAATTTCCAATTCTGATTCCAATAACAAAAGTTCCCAAAGAAACACAGCTTCAGCATATAAGTATTATAGGCCCCAGACCATAGAAAGAGTTCATTAAATGGCGTCGATTTAAGTTCGTTTACATAACAATGTTCTAATATTTGAAGCTTTACTTATTGCAAAGAGAACAATGAGTTTAAGATATAAATATACCAAATTTATTTTTTAAAAATGAACTAACAATTTGTTTACATTAGTTTTTTTTTTTCTCTTTAATAATTTTGCAGTAGAACAAAATCTATAAATAATGGATATGTTCAATTTTTTATTTGTATTTCGACGATAGTTTATATATCAAATACACATTGGGAAACTTGTACATTTTGTGTGATCGAAACTCCTGCATTTATAGCAATGTCATAAGGGATACCAGAAAATTGGACTCAACCAATAAGATTTTTTTTTTTCTTAAACCCTAAGTATCTTTTTGGTGGAAGGAGGGAGATGGCCAGATATTTTTGTATGAAATTTTATTGATTGGATTTCTAAAATTTATTATTGGCAGACAATTTATATTTTTTAAGCCATTTTATAAAAATTTTTTTTTTTTTATTAAAACCGTATTAATATTTATTGAAAAATATTATATATATAAATTGTCTGCCAATAATATATTTATTCAGTGTTAGAAATCCAATCAATAAAACTATATAAACTATATATATTCAACATATTGACACTATTTTGAGTAGGAGTAAATGTGGTATTGTGGAGAGTGAAATGATTCTAGCTATAGAGCATGACCAACGATCTCCACCTTCCCACACTTTTGATCATCTTGTTCTATGTTATATTTTTTTAACAAATAAATAATTCAAAATATAGTACCTGTTCTGATACTACACTTTATTGTTTTTGTCCTCGGCCAGTGAAAAAATCTTTCTAGACTGAGACAAATGTTATTTTATCTCAATTTAGAATGTCCCTTCTTGGAGAGCTGGATGCTGTACATTATAAACTAAGCTTGTTTCTAAATCTGCCTTACTGGGAAGATAAGTCAATAGAATGATGTTAAGATTTTTGTTCCTTAGAAGCGATGATTGAGTTTGAACAAAATAAATACGTATTATATACGTTTGAAGCCAAAACAACGCATTATTATAAAATAAACAGACATTTATTTTGTTTGAAATTTATATTGAAATTCATAAATATATTTCGAAGGAATCCTTCATCTTCAGTATGTCTTTCTTTCTTTCTTTTTTTTTTTTTTGCCATGTTGTTGTTGGAGCAGAGAATACGCAAGTAGAAGTCCGTTTCTTGTTTTTACGGCAGTTTTTTTTAAATCTCGGAATGTCTGTTTATTTTGTAATAATGCGTTATTTTGGCTTCAAACTTATAAATACGTATTTTATTTTATGCAAATAGAATGACACATAATTAATAACTAGGGCTTTTCATTCTTTTGACTCTCATGTATATATCCGACACAGTGAGACACAGTCAATCAACCGAGAATCACATTAGTCTATATGAAAACATAAGATATTAATGAGTCAAGACAATGAAAAGAATACGCTGTTGTCACCGCCCTATTAATAACGCCCTAAATCATTTGCTTCCAAAATGAGATTGCACTTTTTAGGCGATTATGTATGATCGAACATTCTTAAAAAACTTGACAGAAGAAAAAAAAAAAAAACCCCAAAAGAATCATTTTAGAATTTGGACTGGGGGATCAGTTTATTCTATAAATTTAATTTTTACCACTAACCCCGAGTCTTATTGGAATGGTCATAAAATCATACTCAATTATTTTCAAAAGTTAATATTACCCCTCCCCCACCTCGAAAAATAACACCCAGAAAACTGCCTTAAGACACTAGAACAGCTAAAAAATTCAGGTCTTATTTTACATTAAATTTATGTGAAACTCTTAATTCTAAAAGAATTCATGTTTTCCTTCTCAACAAATTTTTCAAGGTGTCCATGCATAATCGCCTAAAAAAAACTAGAATCTCTCTTTTGTTTAAAGAGATTTAAAGACTTTCACATACTACTACAATTTTTTATATAATAATCCACTTCTATATTTACATGAAAACATAAGTTTAAATATGACACGAAATATGAGAAAAACATCTTAATAAAATATATTTTAAATTTCTTTCAAATATTTAAATATATATATATATATATATATATATATATATATATATATATATATATATATATATATACTTACATTTTTGGTGGCAGACAAAATTTCAGTCATCATCTGTATTTGATTATCAGTAGAAAGAATATAAACTTAATTGACAAAATAGCTTCAAATAAAACCACCGCATATTGAAAACTTGCTTTTATGACAAGTAAACACTACTTAACAGACAGGAGATTCTGAAATCAAAGAAACACAGCCAAAATGTGTATAGCATAGAGGTGTGAAAAATCTTGAAGTCCACTAATTCATTGAAGTTTTTTTTTTTTTTCTCCAAGTTCGTCAATGCTATTCATATAGGCAACCAGTTACTTCGCGTCGATCTAGAGTCTAGATCGACAATGTTTACGTTTGTAGTTGATAAAAAGCAAACTATGGAAGACCAAACAGGCCAAAAAAAACTTATTTTTCAGTGACGAAAATTTCAATGTATTATTAACGCTGAGGCTGGCCAGTACCAGATGGGTGACCATTTGTATGAGTTTGGTTTTTAATGTGTATGTGTGGGGGCCAGGCTCCCCAAAATGGGGGGGGGGCAATTTAAAGCAGAATAAACAAAATTTATTTCAGCGCGTTTGGTCCACCGTAGTCGAAAGGCGGCAAACGTTTTCAAACGGGATCGAAAAAATGATGCTATTTTTAACACAATATTTATCGAATTTTTTTTTTTTTGTATCGATTCTTCAAAGCATGCCCTGTTTAATAATGGTCATGCATTATTCGGCTCGCTAAAAAAAATTGTTAATTTATTTATCAAAGATTTTAAAATGGCTTTTATCGTATAAATATTA
>NC_136499.1:72149908-72272408 GCF_053919585.1 Euprymna scolopes | reverse complement strand
TCGTTTATATATATATATATATATATATAAATATCGTTTATATATATATATATATATATATATAAATATCGTTTATATATATATATATATATATATAAATATCGTTTATATATATATATATATATATATAAATATCGTTTATATATATATATATATATAAATATCGTTTATATATATATATATATATATATAAATATCGTTTATATATATATATATATATATAAATATCGTTTATATATATATATATATATAAATATCGTTTATATATATATATATATATATATAAATATCGTTTATATATATATATATATATATATAAATATCGTTTATATATATATATAAATATCGTTTATATATATATATATATATAAATATCGTTTATATATATATATATATATAAATATCGTTTATATATATATATATATATATATAAATATCGTTTATATATATATATATATATATATAAATATCGTTTATATATATATATATATATATATAAATATCGTTTATATATATATATATATATATATATCGTTTATATATATATATATATATATATATATCGTTTATATATATATATATATATATAAATATCGTTTATATATATATATATATATATATATATCGTTTATATATATATATATATATATAAATATCGTTTATATATATATATATATATATAAATATCGTTTATATATATATATATATATATAAATATCGTTTATATATATATATATATATATATATAAATATCGTTTATATATATATATATATATAAATATCGTTTATATATATATATATATATATATATAAATATCGTTTATATATATATATATATATATATATAAATATCGTTTATATATATATATATATATATATAAATATCGTTTATATATATATATATATATATATATAAATATCGTTTATATATATATATATATATATATATATATAAATATCGTTTATATATATATATATATATATAAATATCGTTTATATATATATATATATATATAAATATCGTTTATATATATATATATATATATAAATATCGTTTATATATATATATATATATATAAATATCGTTTATATATATATATATATATATAAATATCGTTTATATATATATATATATATATAAATATCGTTTATATATATATATATATATATATAAATATCGTTTATATATATATATATATATAAATATCGTTTATATATATATATATATATATATAAATATCGTTTATATATATATATATATATAAATATCGTTTATATATATATATATATATATAAATATCGTTTATATATATATATATATATATAAATATCGTTTATAT
The DNA here is from genome assembly GCF_053919585.1 of Euprymna scolopes. NCBI lineage: Eukaryota > Metazoa > Mollusca > Cephalopoda > Sepiida > Sepiolidae > Euprymna > Euprymna scolopes. Next base: position 72,271,068 of record NC_136499.1, on the reverse strand, counting down.
ATATATATATATATATATATATAAATATCGTTTATATATATATATATATATATAAATATCGTTTATATATATATATATATATATATATATAAATATCGTTTATATATATATATATATATATATATATAAATATCGTTTATATATATATATATATATATATATATAAATATCGTTTATATATATATATATATATATATATAAATATCGTTTATATATATATATATATATATATATAAATATCGTTTATATATATATATATATATATATATAAATATCGTTTATATATATATATATATATAAATATCGTTTATATATATATATATATATATAAATATCGTTTATGAAAAATAACTACACTGTTATAAAGTTCATTCTTCTCTTAATAATCGCTGAAAATTTCGTATTGATCGGATAATTATCTGATTTTGGTAGATTTTTAAAAAGACGGTCCGTCAAAAAGTACTTACCTGCCCCCCCAGTTTTGGCGGTGCCTAGTATAGTATTTTCATTATATCTCTTTTTTAATTATAACGTTATTTTTAATTTTTATTTAATAAATAAGGTGGTTTTCTATGTAATAATGTTGCCATTTTTTTGATATGGGGAAATATCACCACAGGTGATTCACCAATCATGTGATATTGATGAAACATTAAACTTTCACATTTGTTTATGCTGTAGGGGTCAATGCTTTCACAAATAATAAAGGTGTTTGTGCAGTTTACCAAAGACATTAAAAAGTGAAAATATTGAAAAATTATATTGTATGTACCTGTTATGGAATAAAGTTTTCATAAAAAAAGTCTCTAAATTTGATCAAATGTTTTTTTTTTTCTTTTTTTTCAGAGAAAAATAATATTTTAAGGTGATCAATCAAGGAGGGGGCACATGGGGACATAACTCCATTACCGCTAAAAATTTGTCAAAATTTGACGAGATTACTTTGAAAGATGGGCAGGAAAACTACCTAGATAAATATTTTATTTATTTATTTTTTTACACTTATTTTAAAGAGTTTTTCTGTCCTTTTTTAATCCCTGTTTCATTTTGTCCTTTGTTAATTGCTTTTTCATTGTCTGCGGAAATAGGAAAAATCTGGATGATACAATTGACCTCATTAAAATTTGATTTTACTCTGTCAAAAAATCCCCCCAAAAAACACTTGATCAAATTAAGTGATTTTTAAAACAATTTTTAAATTTTTTTTCATGAGAACCTTTATTCCGTAACAAGTGCGTACAATATAGTTCTTTTTCAATGTTCATTTTTTAAAAATGTTTTTGGTAAACTTCAAATTTTTTTATTTTTTTTTTTTAAATGAGTATTAAATTTTTTACATGAAAATCGGTAAAAATTTTGTCTATAAAAAAGGTTAACTGTACAATGCACAAACCTCTTATATTTTTTTTGTCTTTTTTCAATTTTTTTAATCTACCAAAAGAAAATGCAAAAAAAAAAAATCAATATTTAATGATTTTTAAGGGGTGCTCAATTTCAAATAAAATTTTTTGCTGAATTTATCCCCTATATTTTGGAACCACTTGACACATATACGAAAGTGATTTATTGAAGAGTCTCTTTAATTATTTGTCATTGTTTGAGGACAATTTTATTAATTGTAGTTAATTCCTATTTCAGTCACCTAAATTATTTTGAATAAAATGAGTTTTGAAATTTATATTCAAACAAATATTCAGTTTTGTGTTTCTGTTGAGTGTTTCTAATAAGGGGGATTGATTTACTAGAACTTTGTATTAGAAACTGAGCACCCTTTAAAAATTTTTAAATATTGGATCTTTTGCATTTTGATTTAATTTACTTTGCAATCACTAATTATCTGCTCCAAAAATTGAAATGAAGATGAAATTAAAAAAATGCAGAATTTAACCTGGATTCTTGGGATTTTCCGTCAGTTATGGCTCAGGCTTGACCGGCAAACACTGGATTTAAGCTGAGCATTGTTCAAATGTTGAAACACTAAATCGACTTTTTTTTTTTTTTTTTTTTTTTGTATAAAAATGTCATTTTTTTTAATTCATTTTTGGGTGATGATGGGATTTTTTTCTGTTTATTTTTTTAACATCTGTTGACAAAAACTAATTTGTAAATTTTCTTGAAAAAAATTTAATGTACTTTCACCTAATAATTTACAGTTTTCATGAAAAGCATTGATCTTTTTTTTTATTTATTATTATAAAAATACTTCTGTTTCCAATAATAAAAAGAAATTTACTGCCAATTTTCTTTAAAAAAAAACCAAACAAAACAAACAAATGTAAGTTTGTTTGAAAAAAAAAAATGTATTTTACCTAAGAATTTATAGTGAAAAAAAATGTAATCTTTTCTTGGGGCGGGGGGGGGGAACTTTTGATCAAAAAAATAATTGCAAAAAAATAATAAAAGTAAATAAGCAATACAAAATGCAACTTTTCTTGAGGAAGATATATATATATATATATATATATATATATTCATTAAATTTATAGTGGGTTTTTCCCGGTTTGTTTGTTTTGAAATTCGTTTGTGTCTGTTACTTTGCTCGACTTAATCCGGTGACTGCTGGTCGAGCTCAAACCATAATTGATGGAAAATCCTGAGAATCTAGAAACTATGCGGAGTGTTCATGGTACAGGTCAGCCGATAAAAAGGGTGCTTCCTCATTTATTGTAACGAAATCCAATAGTCGAAAAGTTGATTTTTTTTTTTAACAATGATAACTACTTACATTTTTGTCAATTTCAACAATAAACAATGTTATCTACCTAATTGTCATGTCACAATTAGTTAAGTCTTCCATGATTCAACGAAAAAATGATTTCGGCTATGTTTGTTTTGTCACGTGACATGTGACGTACATGCAAGGGAAATAACTAAAATTTCTAATTTCTCCGAAAACTATTTCGTTAATAATTAATTTATACTTTATCATTTTTCGTAAATTTTGGATACTTTCATTACTGTGACATGGCAATTCAATAGATACTATAGGTTTCACTTGAAGATCAATATTTCGATTTCCAAATTTTACTACAATAATGAAGCACCAAAATGTTTACGAATATTCTCATTAATTATATTTGAAAGCAATATTTTTTCTCCAAAAAAATGCTAAAATAAGGATATTTATTTGAATAAAAAAAACAATTTGCCAAACTATTTTCTTTTTTTAAAACTTATCCTACAACATTTTTATATTCTCTTTTTTGTCTTTCTTCCTTCTGAATTATCATCGGTTTCCCACTTCGTTGGTTTATTCTTTAAACAATTTTCTTTTGAATTTTTTTGATAAAACACTATAAAACTGGCTAAATTTTTTAATTTATGAGATTTTCTAGTACGTGCTCACATACAGGTCTATAGTAAAATTAAACCCTCATGTTTTCGCCTCTGTCCATCTCAGGAAGAACGGACAGTAAACATGCATTGAATAATTTCAACGGATCTACCATTTTAATTTAAGAGATTGGCGTTTGCAATAACTATTTATAAGGTTTAGAGACAATTTTTATTTTTACCTTTGTATGACTAACAACTACAGCCTGGTTGTTTCTCACATGAACAAGGATATGTTGTGTGTTCTACAGTCGGCAAATCAGACAATCTCTACATCTGCACAGAAAAGGGAACACCTCAAAATATTGTGTATCCACAAATATTGAGAACATAAATATAAGAAAGATACATTTTGTCTTTTTTTGTTTTTTGTGTTCCATTAAAAAAATAGGTCCTGGATATGACCTAAAACTATATCCAATGGTGAGGTCCCACCTTGCGGGCTTTGGGGAGTGTGGAGCCACCCTTTAATTGCCATTGCTCCCAGGTCCACTCTGACTCAGAGTGGTAGTACCTGTTAGGGTCCCAACTATGGGTTAAATAGAATCTGACGTAAAAAAAAATATACTCCATTAAAAATCGTTCCTCAAAATAACTAGATTCGGCATTAAATAACCTGAAAAAGGTTAATATGCCATAAAACAACCAACCAACCATTGAAAAAAACTGAGCCACAGCAATGCTAGTGTGTATATATATATATATATATATATATATATATACACTAGCATGGTAGCATGGGTACCCGGCGTTGCCCGGGTCGGCATAAAGTTCCGTTTTGAACACGCCTACACACACACACACACACACACACACACACAACAATTTCACAAATAAAAGAACAGATAAAAACATGTAAATGTAATCACCCAAAACAATAAGTATGTGATACCCTTTCCACCAGGTGAGATTCTAAAAATAGTAAAAATCATTTATTTATTGGCGTCCAAAATGGCTACCCTTAAAAATATGCGAAGGGAATGCGGTATTATATCAGAGCATACTTACACATTTCCTTTACCCTATATTTTTTTTTTTTTTTACATAGGCGTCACCACTTATCAAGACCGAGAGGCCACTCAAGGATAAGGGTTAAAGAATGAAAAAATAGTCAATATAGTAATCGATAGTAATGAAAGTTTGGTAAATATGTTAACTTAAGTGTAATGGCTCATCAGAAACTTGTTTACATTGGACTTGAAGACAACCATATTATAGACAGCTGGAAAGCAGGAAAACGGAAGACAATTCCACAAGGCGTGCAGTTCTAAGAAAGAACTTTGATCATGGAATCTACATTTAGGTTTAGGCACAGATAAAAAGTGGGGGGAATTATTGATAGTGTTTTCAGCTAGACAAGTGTTTCTTGTGAAAGTTTGGCGAGGGAGGACCATAGACTGAAGCTCAGTCGAACACCTTCCATGAAAATAACGATAAAGTAAACTCGCAACATCTCTTCTGTGAGATAGAGGTTGCAGCGAAGAGAAAAGGACATCTCCCACCAGGCCATGAAGTCTATTTTGAACCCAATCAAGGCAGGACAAGTCCTTTCCAGCAGCTCCTGCCCAGATGTGGCAACAGTATTCCATCCTTGGACATACCTGGCTCTTATATAGATAGAGAATTACATCAGCAGTGATCGATCTACTGGATCGATAGAAGGATCCGACCATTTTTCCAGCGGTCTTGTCAACAGATTTGATGTACGTATTCCATTTAAGATCAGGAGTAAAGGTCAAGCCCAGAAGCTTGTCAAAACTTGAGGCCTTCCCAAGACGAGAGCCATTCATTTTAATTGATGCCAGATGGGGATCGGAACGTTGATGATGTAAAGATAAAAGCTTGGTTTTCAATGCATTAAAAATAACCAGCCACTCTCCCCATTGTACAATGTGATCAAGATCAGAGGAGAGAGGATCGGAGAGAACTTGGTCGTTTACTGTCTTAGATGTGCTACCATAGATGGTAGTGTCATCAGCAAAAATGTCCACAAATGATGTAAGGATATGATTTGGAAGATCATTAATGTAGATCAGGAAAAGAGTTGGGCCCAGGATGGACCCCTGAGGGATACTGTGAGCTTCTGATTTTTGCCCATCAGCTACTACTCTTATGAACCTATCAGAGAGAAACGATTTAATAATTGAGAAGACATTTCCAGCTATACCATAGCTAGAGATCTTGTGAAGTAAACCTTTATGCCATACCCTATCAAAGGCCTTTGATATGTCAAGAGCAATTGCCCTAGAAAGGTTGCCTCTGTCAAGAGATTCGCTAATCCTATGAGATATAACTTAAGCACATCTGCTGTAGATCTAGCAGAACAGAAACCATATTGAGTGTCACTAAGAAGGTTATTTTTGTTGAGATGGTTGATTACTTCTGTATTTAACACAAATTCCAGCAACTTACTCATGATGCACAGGAGACTTATTGGCCTGTACTGAGAGGGAGATGAGCGATTACCTGAATTCTTAAATACAGGGCATACTGATTTTCCAGGGTGGTGGGAAGCAATTCTCCTTAAGACAATGTTTAAACAGTTTTGTAAGTATGGGTGCTAGTTCAAGTTGAAGTTTTTTTTTTGAGTACTATAATTGGAATACTGTCAGGGCCGGTTGCTGTACTGGAGTTAAGGTTTTTGATTAGCTTGGCAATATCACGTACAGATATTTGTATATCACATTGTGTGTTTTCTGATACAGGAGGAAATATTGAGGGTAGGCGGCCTTGGTCGCAAGGGGTAGAATTAGCTGCAAAGTTCTTGGCAAAGAATTTGGCTTTGTCTGATGCTGACACGATTACCTCAGGTCCATTGATGATAGTTGAGATAGAACACACGCTTCTGTTTAGGATTCTGTTTGCTATTTGCCAAAACTGGTGGGAACCAAGCTGCTGCTCAGCTACTTTGGACTTGACGGACTGAGCATATAACTCTCTTGCGTTCTTTATTACTTTCTTACAATGGTTGCTGGCAGTCCTGAAAGTGGCTTTAGTTTTCATACATCTATTACGTTGGAAGCAGTGGAAAAAGTGATTTCTGTGCGCAATAGCAGCAGCACATTCTAGAGAAAACCATGGCTGGCCGTTAGGTTTTTGCTGGAACTTTTTCGAGGGTATGAAATGATTCATACCTACAATTAACCATTCCGTCAGGTCTGATACTATAGAGGACACATCCTTTTTAAACATGGAACGCAGAGGTAGATCCTATATAAATGTACGGAAGCTATCCCAGTCAGCCATAGTGTATCGATATACTGTATGATGGAGAGGTATGTCTGAGGACTTATTACATTTCATTTTTATCTTAATTGATACAACAGAGTGGTCAGAAGATCCAAGAGGAGACAGAACAGAAACTGAAAATAGTTCAGGGCAAGTTGTGAGAAAAAAGTCTAGGAGACTCGCATACTGGCCGTCATTGTCTGGCACACGGGTGGGTTCATGAGCCATGGTGAAATCATGACAACCTCCCCTCATCATCGGTCTTGTTTGAGTGGGTCAACCATTCCACATTGTGAACATTGAAGTCTCCACATACGTGAATGTTAGCTGAAGGATAAGCAGATAGGACTTGGTCAATTTTCTCAGATATGCTTTTAAAGATAGTAACTCCGCTGTTATGGGGGTGATAGAGAGTAAATATAAATGCAGTAGTGTGAGCTAGTGCAACCTGGAAGCACATATAGGGTAAGTTAGGATCTTCTCTGGAGATGTCCCTACCACATGGAAAGCCATCTTTAATATAGGCACATATTTCATGCCCATGGCGATCTTGGGGGTTAGATTTGGAAGTTAAGTTAGAGTATCCCTTAATTACGAACTCATTTAGGGAAATAGTCTGTCCAATGCCAGTTTCGGAAGGTTAGAACGTAGACCCCTGATGTTGGAGAAAGAGACATGGTAGTGGGGGTCTACGTTGGAAGTTTGAGATCCGGGTTCAATCGTGTATTTTTTCTTGAAACTTGTCATGGTGGAATTTTGTAGTTTGTGGACTGGGTTGTCAGACTTGCTTAGAGCAAGACAGAGAGGGGAAACTAAGAGAGAAAAAGAAACAAAGGATTTTTTTTTTTTTTTTTTTTTTTTTTGTAGAACATAAGGTAAAGCCGTAACAATTACCCACTAATATGGCAACGAGACGTCCCACCAGGAGCTATTGCATGGTCCAGAATCCTCCCTCTTTGCCGTCGATGGCCGTTCAACAATCAACCGGAGTAAAAGATTCCTAAGGAAATATCCTTATCTCAAAAGTTCTTCAACCGGCAATGAACAGCCGTAAAAAAAAAATAAAATAAAAATATTAAGTTTTCTTGAAAAAGAAAAAAACTCAATTTTTTTCTTGTACTGACAATTTATGGTTTTTGTAAACATATTTTTACATATTTTCTTGAATATATATATATATATATATATATATATATATATATATATATAATTTATGTGGACTCCCCCCTGAACAAAAAGGCTTAAAAAAAAACAAAAAAAAACTTGTACTTACACCTAAGAATTTATGGTGAAAAAAAGTAAAACTTTCATCTTTTCTTGAAGAAAAAGAAACCAAACATTTTGTTGATAAATATTTTGCAAATATATATATATATATATATAAAATAAAATAAATAAAAATATTTTCAGTCCTTTAAAGGTCGGTTTTTGCTATTTTTTTTTACATTTGTACTTTTTTTTTTTTTTGGTTTGTTTGTTTTTAAAGCATCTGTTACAACACTCGGCTTAAACCGATGATTTCCGGTCTCGCTTGATCCATGCTTCACGGAAATTCCCGAGAATCTGGGTCAAATTATGCAAGAGTATTGAATATTTAAAAATAAAGCAAAACATCTTTCTGTCTACACGAAATTATTTTTTCACGCTAGAAACGTCTTGCGATTACCAAATTAATTTATTTGGGAAGAGTTTTTTTATCTTTCGAACTTCAGAACGTATAAAAAACTCATCAGGGGAAATAGCTCTACTCGTTTCATAAAAAAATCGATGTTGGAAGTGATAATTCCAAATAAACTTAATTAAATATATTATCAATATAATTGTTATTTAGAGTTGAAATAACAATCTTAAATAGAACATTTAAAACAACTCTCTCGCTAAAAACTTAAACTAACATACAGCTATTTAGTACAGTTGATTTTCCTTAATATAATAAACAAATGAGGTGACCTCGTAATCGTATATTTTTAAAATAATCATACTATATATAGAAATAAATGAAATACTAAACTAACGGACCTTTTCATTGATTGAGATTGTCGAACTGACTTCCTCATCTTGGTTGTTATAGTCAGTCCGACAATCTCAATCAATGAAAACACCATCTCAAAAATATAGACAATTACTAACGGACCTTTTGTATAAATCAAATTGTGAACAAACAAACAGACAGAAATACGAATATATATATATATATATATATATATATATATATATATAAACTCTCCCGTTGAATCTTAATGTATGAGGTTCAGATAATTAACTTGTTTGAAATTCACATGAGACATTTCTTTATAGTGATGAAAGCTTTGTGTAGAACTATATACTTTTGGAACCACTGAGTAAGTCAGTGCAAATGATTTCCACAAGACAGAGCAGACAGAACTCGGTGTTTTATAGTTTAGTCATACAAAATACATGTTAAAATATTCAGTTTTAGGATTCAGTTATATTTAAAAAACAAAAAAAAAAAAACTATTTTAATTGTTCTAATTGGCCATAATTTGCAAATAACTCACAAGTGACCCAACTCTTACTAAGCTTCCAACAACCACTCATCTTTTCTTATTGTATGCTGTTTGATCCTCCCATTTTTATTTTATATGCTATCTATTACTTTCGCTTCCTTTCTTTATTAACAGTTCAAGGTTATAAAGAATGGAAAGAATAAATGATTAGACCAGTCTATTATAAACAAAAGGGAATATCACTATATGCAATAATGTTATTTAATGTGTAGCTGTAGAGGGAGATATGATGAATACAAAGGGATTAATTTTGGGTTTTGCCTTTTTATTTTTATCTATAACTGGCTTTGCAAATGAACTCTTCTTGGTTTAAACGATTTAACCAATGCTCAATTGGTGACTAAATGGGGCATTTTTATATATATATATATATATATATATATATATATATATATATATATATATATATATATATATATATATATATATATTTATATTACAAAGAGCTCCTCCATTTTGACACTCTTGATTCAACAATCCCTCCTATGTTTAGACCAAAAAAAATCGATACTAGAAAAAGGGTTTTTATCTCCTTATTATCAACATTTTGTTTATCTTCATGGTTATCCCATTAGCTGCCCAGTGCTGATCAAGTCCATGAATATTGACTTGTATTACTTTCCGATTTTGCCAGCAAAATGGTAAAAACCAAATAGAAAAATTGGGGCTCTGAAAAGTTGTTCTTACAGCGTTTGTACATTTTATGTAGTGATTATTAGCAATAGACTGTTAATAACTCATTGGAGCATTTTCCCTTTCTCTCTTTAAATGTACATTCCTATTCCTAAGAAACGAACTGATTTTGTTTTTTTATTCTGTGACTTTTTATCAAATCTCTTGCATTCAATTAGAAACGCTTCAAGTAACGTTTATCATTAGTATTGTTAGTATTATTGTTTATCATGAGTATTGCTAATTTAATAACTTTTACAACCACTTATATTAAAAAGAAGACCGCAACACAAAGAAGAGGAGAGAGAACAAACTACTGCTACTTGTTATTTACACATCCCTGACTCCAGCTGTGTATGATCCTAGGTATGACTTTAAAAAGCATTCAGTAGTGAGACCTCATTTGGTGGCTATGGGGAATGTTACCATTGCTCCCAGGTCCATTTTGGCCCAGAATGCTAGTATCTTTTAGGGCATCTAGTGCTACTGAATCAGGCTGTCTGAAGATACTGACTTCCTGATCAAAAATGCACCAAACGTTATTACCGATTTTTTTTTTTTTTTCTCCTTGCCCTTTGCAAAACTCAATTATGTTTGGCAAAAAAGAAACAAAAACATTTTATTTCTACAAAACAATCAAACCAAGCACCATGAATATATATTTGAAGCATCAAAACCTTTTCCCCAAATTACAGAATTTAGCGTTAAATAACCCCAAAAGGGTTGATATACCATAAAACAACCAACCAATCTAGCTGTGTATCTGATAAACTGCCATTCGAATAATCTGGTGGAATCAAGGACTTGATCCATTGTAGTATTACGTAATTGTTAGTAAATGAAAGTAGCTGATACACTGAATATTCTAACTTGCTATGAAAAGTGACCAAGTGTTGGATTTAGGGAAGCATAAAAACACATCCATCTTGGTTTATGAAAATCAAACGTGAAGTAAATCTCATAGCTTAAATAAATGAGCTTACTTACGGTTTTAAACACAACTGCTGTCAGCTATAAATAATTGAAAATAAATTAAAACTAAATTAACTTTTAGATAATATTTCTAAATAGAATAATTAAAACAATTCTATTATAACAAACATCATAACATTAGGCTAATTATTGAAATAGACTTTCTTTAATGTAATATGCGAATGAAGTTACTCATTGAATGTAGATTTCCTTTGAATAAATAGTGTATATATAAATAGTGTATATATAAATCCTGCTGAAATAAAAGTGTATATAAATTCGTTTTCAGTATGCAAATGAATTTGTGAAACAGTGTACTTTTTGTACATATTAAATTCTGAACAAACAGATAGGAATGCGACAAGATTCAAGCTAGGAAGGACACCCGGATGGTCCACAGTTTTATAAGATTATATTAATATAGTAACTAGTTTTGGATTATGATGAAAACTGTCTTTGTTATGGAAGTTGATTTTGACAAATATAGGTGTAAGATTTGAATGCAAATATGTTGCTTTTGCAATTCAAGGCTGAATTTATTTTGATGTTATTATTTATGAAAATCAATAGATAAGTAAAATTGTGAAATAAACATTTGATTTTCTCGTATAGAAATATGTGAAATAAAAACAGATTTTGATGGATATGGTGAGCTAATTAGAAATGATGACACAGCAAAAATTGGCACCTTATAATGAGTGTCCTTTTTTCTCCGGCAGTACATAAAGAAATGAGTAGGTACGGTTTCAGATAATGTATCCAAAGATTTTCGGGCATTGCAAACTTTATAAAATAAATTGATGAGTTTCCAACTTCTACCACTGATCATTTTTGTGGCTACCAAGCAAATAATGAAAATTATGCTTGGTATCCAACAGTTGTTAACCTGCATGCAACCCCCCCACACACACACATGATCATCATGATGATGAGGAGGAAAAGGAATGATACTGTAAAAGAGAGGAGAGTAATTCACATCGAATCAGGTCTTACTTTGACAAATGCAGCTAATTTATGGAAACTCTACTCTCTTGGAAATAAAATTTTTTGCAGGTGTTCAAAGTGTGTTCCACATTAAAGTTGATGGATGGCCAACTGCCATGTGGTAGGTCTTTTAAGAGATGGAGGCGATCAGTTGATGAAGACCTGATCCTGGCAAAATGGCAACAGACAACAAAAATTGGAAAAAAAATGAAAATAATTATATTATATATATATATATATATATATTCCACAGCCAAACAACATCGCAGCCCACAAGAGCCATGACAGTCAATGAACTACTATATATATATATATATATAATATATATATATATATATATAGTAGAACCCTGGGATATGGCATTAAAAATTAGTAACAAAATACACTACAGTATATGGTTGTTGGTTGTTTTACGGCATATCAACCCTTTTCGGGTTATTTAATGCCGAATCCAAAGATTCGGAAGAAAAATTTTTTTAATAGAATATATTTGTTGTTTTCACGTCGGTTTCTATTTGGTTGTTAGTTGGGACCCTAACAGGTACTACCACTTTGGGTCAGAGTGGACCTGGGAGCAATGGTAATTAAAGGGTGGCTCCACACTCCCCAAAGCCCACAAGCTGGGGCCTCACCACTGGATATAGTTTAAGATCATATCCAGGACCCCCATTGAGGGACTTTTACCCTCTGCAGGGGGGCAGTCGGTGTATTCTAATGCCCCACCGACAGGGCCTACAGTATATGATACACATGTATATAATCAAATAACATAAATAACACCGTAAGGTGGGGGCAAATACTGTAAGCAGGGGTCGGGAAAACATTGTATTCCACATCATGACCTGAAAAAATAGTATCCTGGGGTGGCACTGTATCTCAGAGTTCTACTATATAGGGATTATCCTTCATATTAGTGATTTAGACAAGGATAAACCAGCAGTATTTTCTAAAATCCATTACCAAATTAATATGCTTGTTTTTACACATTAAGCAGTTCACAAGTATTTGTGTAGTAATGTTTTTGTATCTTTGCCAATTATGGATTAGTTCTTACACTATTATTGAGCCATTTCAATTAGCAAATATTACTGATCATTTCATTTATCTTTACACAAGCGGAATTACCCAACATTGCTTGGGTATAAAATCACATAGAATTTATGTATTCACAAATCTTGTTTGTTTGGAGAGAGGACACAACTTCATCATCCATGAATAGCAGGTGCTTTTATAAACGTCTGTCTTTACTTATACTTGTAATGGCTATCACACTGATTGGGTCGAGCCAACTTCTTCATGGGCAAGTACAGCATCTCTGACCAGCATAACCCACTGAAGACAATCCTGAGCTACATCATAGAGCTAGTCCCAATTTCATAGTAAAGGAGCAACTACTTATGGACCTGATAGTGCTAATTATATCACCAACTAGGTCTTGAACTGCCCACCAACATATTTGCGCTAAACAAGTATAGAAAGTAAGAGAAAAAAAACTTTGTGGATGAGCTCTTTTTTTTTGAGCATTAAGCTGCATGCTCAAACCATCTTAAACGATGTTGGAGAAGGATGGGTGGCCAAAAGTCTAATGCCCTCTTCACTGTAGCAGGCCATAGCGTCAAAGCTATTTCATTGAGAACTTTGGTTTCTGTTAAATAGATTGATCAGGTGGTAGTAGGGTCGCAATCTGGCTAAAGGATATTCAGCGGAAGTAGGGTCGCAACCTGGCTAAAGGATATTCAGCGGAAGTAGGGTCGCAACCTGGCTAAAGGATATTCAGCAATAGTAGGGTCGCAACCTGGCTAAAGGATATTCAGTCAAGATATGTCTTCACAAACAGTCATAAATTGTTTCTATCAACTATTTTCGTTGTTTGGCATGCCTTCCTTTATTCACTCTTACAGATATCCATCATTTTTTTTTTTTTAACAGAACTAACAGATTTTTTGCATAGAAAGAGAATAGCAATGAGCCGCACAACCACCTATAACCTGCAAGGAAATGGCCTGATAGAATGACTAAATGCCACGTTATGGAAAATGATATCGCTGGCATTGAAGTTGCGAAGACTGCTGATTTCTCATAGGGAATCAGTTTTGCATGATGTCTTGCATTCCATTTCTTATTGTGTACTGCGACTAATGCTACACTACATGAGTGACTATTCCAGTATAATCATCTGGTACCTCTCTTCCCAGTTGGCTTTTGAATTCAGGTCCGGTCCTAATGAAACGAAACGTACGGTCATCTAAATATGAATCCTTTGTCGATGAAGTAGAATTGCTAGAATGCAACCCTCAGTACGCCCATGTTAGACTTCCAACTGGAAAGGAAGAAACAGTGTCGCTGCGTCAACTTTCCCCAAAACCACAAAATGTAGCACCTAATATTAATGACTGTTATCTCACTGGAGATTCCATCTCTACAACCAAATGCCTCATTTGAATCGAGTGTATCCGAAGAACCTTGTGAAACCTCACCGGTTCTTACAATGCTTAATAAGACTCTATCAGAACTCCTCCTTAGACAACGTGTCCATCCCTATCACCTAAGAAACAGATGCTTGAACTTGAACCTTTGTATATCATTTCATAATCTCTCCCTGAACTCTTTCCACTCAGGGTGAATGTCATATTAGCATTGTTACTTTGTGTAAAATGTTAGCAATTTTTTATTCTTCTATTTCAGCATTCGTACCTGTGATTCTAGATTAATAAAGCCGTATTAACTGGTTGTCATTCGTCTTCTGTGTTCCGAATCATTACACAAACCATAGCATTATTTTCAATCCAACTCTTTCAAAACTTCTAACTCCCTTAGACTCTGACACTACAAACCTGGTTATAGGATTTTGCTAATACTATCGAAAATAATGTTGTTTTATTATGCTAGTATTGATATAACAGTTAAAATTCTAGTAGCATGAAAATTATAGTGCATGTCTAAATATATTCTCATTTATTAGGTATGGGAAGTTAATGGCTGCTTCGGTAGGGCGGGGGGCATAGTTTTTAACGCCAGTTAATCATAATAATTTTTTAAATTTTTGAGTACTTTTTTATTGTATTTGAAAGATTATAGTTTAAAGTTAATTTCTCAAAGAAAAAAGTGTGTGAAATAAAATTATTCCATGTATTATTTTTTTATCTCAAATCTGAAAAACTCTAGATTTCACGTAAAAATTCATAATGAAAAAAATCGCGTTTACATTTTTCTGACAAGAAAAATATAAGTTTTCTCGAATTATTTCCAAGTTAAGTATTAAGTTAAAGTCTTAATGAATTAATACAATAAATGTACTTAACTTTTGCTAAAAAAAGTAATAATTATCCAAAAATGTATCACTGGTAGGAACGAGCATTGTTTATCGTATCCATAAAACCTCTGGCGGCAAAATTCAAATATATATGGAAGGACAAATTAGACATACTTTACAGAGCGACTTTTTTTTTTTTTTTTTTTTTTTTTTTGAGTATGCATAAAAGTTAATTAAATTCATTAATTATACTACTGACAATTTATTCTTTGAAAAAAAAAAAAAAAGTTAGCACCATTATTTATTGATATTAATACAGAATTACAATTGGTTAAGAAAATTTATAATCATTGAAAAAATTACACACTGAAAAAATACAGACTTACGTTAAAATTTATCATAATGTTTACGTGAAATTTTAAGTTGATAAGCACAAACAGGCGGGTAGTTGAAAAGAGGAGGGTGGACAAAACAGACTGGTTTTCTTTTCAACTCTGTACATCCGTACTTGCCGACATGGAACGTTCGTATAATTTTTGCCATTTTCTAATTAAATTATTTTTCTATGTTACTGTTTTTCAATTTAATATTTTTTACTTTATTTTCCAAGATTATATGAACATTATTTTACGTTGATAATTATATGTTCTTGCATGCAATGGAAATATTAGAATCTTACATGTAAAGATTACGTTAAAAATGTAAGCATAAAAAAAAGTAGAAATAATTTTTGCAATTTTAATTTTTTTTGTGTGAAAATATTAAATAAACAATGCTTAATTCAATGATAATATTGATAGTTTGAGAAATAAATTTTTCTTCGAGTTATATTGAATTCATTAATATGGACTTTAGGGGCTTTTTTCATAATGTTCCTGTAAAAATTATTTTATTTTTATTTTATTTTTACAAATTACGATGCTTTATTTATATAAAAAAAGCAAAAATAAATTCTTTCGTTTTTTATTTACTACTGAAAACAATAACTTTAGTAAAGATATTTTTTGTTTAAACAAAATAATATATTTCCACTAAGATTTAAATAAAAATAATTAGTTCCTTATATTCCGCGATCATTATTTGATAAATACTGAAAATTTCATTAAAAATGGTTAATTTCCTGATTTTTGGTGAATTTTTAAGTAAAGGGAGGGGTAAAAATGTTTATACATTTTGAGCAGCGGCATTCATCTTGCCTGCACCTATCATTTATAGAGTGACTATTTTTAACTTAGATAGAGGGCACATCATGTCACCCCCTTCTCCTCAAAGTAATAAACTCTTTTTTAAACATTTTTATACAATGCACTTAATAGAAAGTTTGGGAAATGCATGAGGCTACTTTTTATCTTATTGATTATTTGAGAAATTGATTTTTTAAAAAATTATATTGATTAAACTAGAAATAATCATATTTTATGCAATAACACTTCACACCCAAGTGGTCAGATTCCATTTAGAGTACTAAAGTGAAGTTTGAAGGGTATCATTTTTCTCTTTTTTTTTTTTTTTTTTTTTTTTTTTTTTTTTTTAAATTGATTTGAGGAAACTGGTTTGAGTCCTGTTAGGAGCTCTTTAAAATAATGGCTAAAAAGGCGTTAAGCCGTTTGGTTAAAGTGGCAAACTTTTGAAGGTTCAATCCTTGATGCAAGCAATAATGACTAACAATAACATAGTACACATACTTCTATGCAATCATGATTGACAAAACAAGAACAATAGGGTGAGTTTGAAATTATGTATAACTAGCAGTGCACCTGGCATTGCCCGGTTGTAAAATACACTTAAATATGATATTTCGATTAATGCAGGCTTCATGTTTATTATATTATATTGGGACTCAATATATAATAATGATTTAAAAAGTTAGAAAAAAGAAATGACTCATGCACCGTCACCGAGAATCGAAACCAAAACGTTTAGCTTATTATTTATTTTTTCCTCTGCCATTAATAATTAAGCTATGAAGACATGTTTGCTGCAAAGCTAAAAATTAAAACATGAACCAATAGCTATGCATATTTGTAATGCCGGCGTTCGACCTTCACTCGGCAAATTTCAGTTTCTGTTAATTTTCACACTTTTGTACCAATTTTCCCAGGCTAAAACCCAAATATAAAGTTTTGTATGTGTTCAAATACCTTATATATGAAGTTTCATGTCTGTGGACCAAAAACTCTAGGAGGAGTTTGGTAGGCAAAATTTTTAAAACATATATATATATATATATATAGTCTTTGAAGTTTTTAACCTTTAAAACTATACCAAAAAATATTTTTATCATTCGTTAGAAAACCATCTAGTCAGTAAGTCATTTAATCACCTGCAATCACTGCATCAACTCGCTCTCGAATTTACTATAATACCAATAATTTATTTTTCAAGGGATCATCAGTTGTTTACCATGAAACACTGTTTTGAGGATTTAAAAACAAAACAGTATATTACATCATGGCTCCCCAGTAGTGTTGATCAAACACCACCACCCTTAATCTTAGGAAGAAGACATGTTACAAACATTTGATCCAATTTCCTATTCTTAATTGCAATTACTAACCTTTTCATACTATAAAAATGAATTTCTTACCTGTGCGATTCATCAATTTCCACATTTAAAATGGATACCTTTTTTAATTTTTTAATTTATCAGTCTTGTATTTATAAGATTAGGATTCATCCATTTAACTACTTATCACCCCACTATGATTAGTATTTAGTATATTTACATTCTTATTTATTTAAAATTAGATATATAAAGGTTAAAAATATTTTTACATGTATACATTTTTTTTATTTTTTATTATTTTTTTTTAATATATAAATTATATGTAATTATAAATACATTTTATACATTGCTAATATAGTTTTGGATTTCCTTTATTAATATAGTCTGGTTTATCTTAAACGATTCAAAAGCATAACAAACAAATAAAAAGATAACGAACAAATGCTTTATTTAACTGTTTAAATATTTTATTTTTATCCCCACCTTGTTTTATCATCCTTATTACTAAGTTAGAAACTGGTGGTATAAAATCTGTTAATTTTAAAGTAACGCGAGCTATTCTCAAAAACTCTGACATAATGGTTCCATAAAACATAAAAACAGGGCAGGTGCTATCTTTATGGGGCATACGTACTATTTTAAAGGGGAAAGCGTTTCTTTTATTAAATATCTTATAAAGAAAAATCCCATCCTCAATTTTTATATCTAAATCCAGAAATGTAGCCTGTTGCCCTCTATGTTCACAACTCAATTTTAATTCGTTTGGATATAGAAGATGTGTATTTTTTTTCGAATTTATCATTATCGTTTATACATATAAGGTCATCTATAAATCTCCTACACCCATGAAAGTTATGTTTTAGATATATCTGTTTTTAATAGTGATGACATATATATATATATATATACTCGAGTCTATGTAAATACAAATTTGCCCAAAATGGTGCAGAATCCAATCCCATTGGGATACCTATCGTTTGGAGTAATATTTTATTTCCTATTTGAAAATAGCATTCTTTAATAAGATGACTTACAAGTATTTTTAAAATACCTTTAGAAACACTAGTTTTGATATTTTTATTTTTACACCAGAAAGCTTTAGAGTTTGAAAAGTCTATATATTTACCTTTTCCACCTTCAAAAGCTAAATCTACAGTATCATTTAATTCTTTTATAAGTTTTTTGTGCGGAATTTTAGTATATAGCGTACTAAAATCATAAGTAGCTATAGATTTTGCTTTTATTCTGGAATTTATTTTATCTAATTTTTCTTTCACTGGTTGAATATATATATATATATACGCATATATATATATATATATATATATATATACGCATACATAAATATATATGGAAAGAGTTGTTTACTATAAACTTTTTATGCAAATATTATGCAAGTATAAATCATGTCAAATATCTGCATTAATATAATTACACGTAATAGTTAACTAAAGATGATCATCTCATAAGAAAAAAAAAAAAAAGAGAATTAAGATGAATGTTTAAAAGAATATGCAAATTAGCTAGATCTTTTGCTAATGACTGCAATTCCATGACCCATATATAAGACAGTTGTATTTTTTGTTTAAATGAATAGAAAAAAAAGGGTTTTTAATATGAATATCCATACACAAACCCCAGATTTATAGGAGTATAGATTTCCCCCGAGTTTAACACATCAGTGATTTCTTGGCTTTTTTTTTTTTTTTTTTTTTTTTTTTTTTTTTTTTTGTCCTCAGTCAGTGAAGAAAAAATCCTTCTATATTGAGGTAATTTTTATGTTCATTTCAATCCAGTGTTCCTCTTTTTGTAGAGCTGGATTTTCCCCACATTTAAACTGACCTTGTATCTAATTTTGCTCTTATGGAAAGGCAAGTAAATACAAACAGATTCTCAAGTTTAAAAAGATGCACCTGAAGAAGGTTGGTGGTTATATCGATTGAAATGTTAAATAAATAAAAATAAAACAACCCAGAAAAGTTAGAAAAGAGCAATCATTCCATTAAAATGTAAGAAAATTGTAAAAGTTGGTTTGGTTTAGATGGAGGTAGGCAAGTGGATGATTCTTTTTTTTTTGTTGATTCAATTATATTTCATTGAATTAGGCATTATATGTCTATTTGATGTGTTGATCGTTTGTTCCTATTTACAATGCCTCCCCACGGGACAGTTAGACATCAGGGTCGTTTTTTAACGTGGAAAAAAAGGAACAAAAATTAAAAAATTGTCTCCGTCATGAAGGACTTCTCCACTGACAGAGAACAAAGTCAGTTTCTTTGTTTCTTTATTTTATTACTAGCAAAAAAAAACAAAACAAAACAAAAACTACCTACTCTCTGAGCAGCAATTAAATTAATTACAGAAAAAAAAGAAACATTTTCAATGCAAATTTTGATAATTTGAAGAAAAACAATAAAAAGTTATTGTTATGGTGTTATTTGACTTATTCCAATGTTGAGGAAATTTACTGTGTACAGTCAGATTTTATTAATTAGGAAAAAACAATGTTCGGTTAGTGATTTTTATCCTCAACTCCAAAATCAACAGAGATCAGACCATTCCTGAACTGATCTGGTTCCTGTTGATTTTGCAGTTGAATGTTAGTTCTGTACAGTTTTAGGAGGTTCACCTCCCGGGCTTTTCCTTCTCAGAGAGAGGAGGAGGTAGTTTATTGCTAATCGCCTGAGGTGCCCTTACCGAGGAATGCCATCGAGGTTGCCCAGGCACTTTTTGGAGGACAATGTTCCCCTCCTCTGGGGAGCTGACTTCTCAATCCCACTTTCTAACCCTGGTGTCACAGTTCTTGGAGTGGGAGAGAACTATATTATTTAATTTACATGATTTTTTTCAATATTTAAAATCGTGGGATTGGATTTTTGTATAAGCATGAAAACAAATTTTCTATAAAAGATTATCTATAATATAAATATCACCTGTCTGTTTAAATGTATGTATGTCTCGCAAGATCAGTATCATTTTGAAGTCGACCCTTCAGACGCCAAATATCGAAAAATTGGCCAAAAACATTAATTCCTTCACCCTCAACTGGGCACTTTTCTACAGGGAGGGGGTCGCTTTTTTTGCGATATTTTTGAAAGTCATTGTCTCTTTTTGATTGTCTAGCCTTAATTTAAACCTGCATTACTTCCGGTTTTACGATAGGTGCAACAGGTAATGTGTCACTTTTTTTTGCTTTCCTTTGCTCAACAAACACCACCAAACACCCAGGCAATGCCGGGCACCCAGGCTAGTCTATATATATATATATATATATATATAAAAGCGAAAATGTGTGTATGTATGTTTGTATGTGTGTTTGGTTTGTGTGTCCGCTAAAAACTTTCTACAGACAGAACAAAAATTGACAAACTTGGTATCATATTGAAGCTCAATCCTTCGCCCGAAAAATATCGAAAAATTGGCCAAAAACGTTAATTTTTTCACCCTGAAATCAAAATTTTTTACAGGGCGGGATCAACAAAAACCGTCCTCTCATGATGAGATCGGTTCTACGCATGCGTCAGATGACGTCATGACCTGATTTAGTTTAAATAGTTGAAGAACTGACTAAATTTCATGTACATCGTGTTAGCTCTGTTGGTTAGAGCGTTGTCATTATCTAAACGTTTTCTGTTCGAATCGCGGTGTGAGATGTCTTTTTTTTTTTTAAATTTTAATATTGAAGCAGGGTTATTTAAGCCATTTTTCACGTAACGTTCGTTTTTCTGTTTTTTTTTTTTTTTTTTTTTTTACTTCGCTTATTCTTAGGTGTTCATTAACACCCCCGACTGACCACACACACCCAAAAACACCCGGGTACCCACCGATTTTTTAAATTTTAATATCGAAACAGGTTTATTTAAGCCATTTTTCACTTTTTTTTTTTTTTTTTTTTTTTTTTGGTTTTTAGTTTTAACGTTCGTTTTTCTGTTTTCTTTTTGGTTTTTATTTTTTCGATTTTTACTAAATGTACATTGTTCATTTGCCTTACGTTAGTTTTTTTGTGTTTTTTTTTTTTTCAATGTTTTGATTCCCCCCTCCCCCTCCGGGTACCACGCTTCGTTTTTATGTTTTTATTAGTTGCTATACTTATAAAAGAAGTGCCCAATATGTTTGTTCAGATCTAAGTTTGGTGACTAGAAACTAGGAAGTCATATTGTTTGGAAAAATACAAGGCTTGAAGCTGTCAATATCCATATGTTGTTGAATCTGTTTCGTTTTGCCGCCTAGATTCAATATTGCATGGTGACTGACACTTTGAAGCACTGCATTTTCCAAATTATGTGGCTCCTTTGTAGGTATTCTCCAAACTTTTAGCAGACCTTTTGTTTCT
This sequence comes from Euprymna scolopes, assembly GCF_053919585.1. Lineage (NCBI taxonomy): Eukaryota > Metazoa > Mollusca > Cephalopoda > Sepiida > Sepiolidae > Euprymna > Euprymna scolopes. The sequence goes on along the minus strand of NC_136499.1, from coordinate 72,249,259 downwards.
CATATATAAAAGCCAGGTTCAGTCAACATTAGAGTACTGCTGCCACATCTGGGCAGGATAAGCTGCTAGAAGTAGCTTATCCTGCCTTTACAGAGTTCAAAATAGATTTCTTAGCTTAGTGGAGGATGCTTTTTTTCTCTTCCCTGCAACCTCTTTCCCACAGAAGAGACGTTGCGAGCATGTCTCTGCTTTATCATTATTTTCAAGGCAAGTGCTCGTCTGAACTTCAGTGTATGCCCACCCCCACCTCGCCAAACTTTCACGAAGAACACTTGTCTAGCCAAAACCACTATCAACAATTTCCCCCACTCTTTATCTGTGCCTAGACCTAAATGTAGATTCCATGAACAAAACTTCTTTCTTAGAACTGCACACCTGTGGAATTCTCTTCCATTTGCCTGCTTCCCAGCTGACTGCAATTTGATTGTCTTCAAGTCCAACATAAACAAGTTCTTGATGACCGTCCTCCTAAGTAATCCAATTTACAAAATTCCCACTACTTATATTTACTACACTATAATCACAATGACTAATGTATACCCATTAACCCTTATCCTCGAGTGGTCTCCGGGCCTTGATAACTGGTGATTTCTGTGTTAAAAAAAATCAAAAAATTCTACAAGGTGAATTCCCTGCTTTATTTAATTAAAAAAAAAACAAAACAAAAAAAAAAGCGGATTTCTATTTAAATCACTAAAACCGCCCATAGATGCAAGTTCTCTGCTTTTTAAGTTAAAATCTGCCCCCCCCTTTTTTTTGCCAAATTTCTTGAGCCTTATCTCCTTATTTATTATTTGGCTGGATTTTACTATTCTTTCCCTTTCTCTTGCTTTTTCTTTTCCTTTTCCTGTTTTTTTTTCTCTCTTCTATCTTTCTTTTCCGTCTTATGACAGTACTCTGAAAATTAAAGATTTATGAAGAGGGTAGGGGAGGTAGACGGCTTTTGTTCCATCAAAGACTAACTTCCTGTCTTCTTTCCTCACATGCACACAGGAGTGCACTCTTACATATGTGTCTTTCTCTTAATTTTGACTTTTTTAGTTGAAACTGATTGTGGAGTTGTTTAGGTAAAAATAGTTGTTTTTGTGCTGCCCCCCCCCCACACACACATACTGTGGTTGAGAAATTCATTTTGATTTCTGATCTTTTTTCCCCCCCCCATTAGCTACTCGTATCCCTATCATATGACTACAGCAACTGGTACAACTAGAAAAGCGTGTTTGCATATACAGAAGTGAATATTAATAAACTAATGATAGTTAAACAAAAGCAAGACAAATATTTTATTCTGGCAAACTTCCCAAACTTTTTCATACATTGCATGCTCGTTGTTTACTGTGAAATATCAAATGTGATCCTAGAGATACCCACTAAAATACCAACATAAATACTCGAGACTCTTGCCCTTTATCTGATTATAACATGCAGTTATTTATAAAGCTTATCGTAGATTATGCAATAAGTCTGCTTTTCTTGCATCCTTGAAATCATGCGTACAAAACAACTTCTTTTGCTGAATAGGTTAGAATTTGTCTTTACAAAAATCCAGGCGGTGTTATTAATCTTAAAATATTGAAGGAAAAAATAAACTCATTTTTGGATACCTGAATGAAAGAATTTATGTAAACAAGTTGTTGGCAACCAGTTGATTGGAGTTTGATATTGTTGGTTGAATTTTGATGTACCTATTTACTATGCCTCCCCACGGGACAGTTAGACACCAAGGTCGTTTTTTTTTAACGTGGAGAAAAGGTACAAAAATAAAAAATTGTCTCCGTCGTGAAGGACTGATCCTCCACTGAAAGAGAACAAAAAATGGAAGTGCAGCATCTGAAGAACAGATATTACACTTTGATGTATGTTCAATTTTAACTCTTTCAAAACAATGCACAGAAGCGTCTTCCCAAATAAAAATATTCAAACCTTTTTTAATTGCTCGATTTTAATGAACATTTCAATATTTAAAAATTGTGTATTCAATCTAAAATTTCATAATTATTTCTGCAGTTTAGTTATTTAACAATCATTTTATTAATCAGAATTCTCTTCCCCTTTTATGTGTTGCTTTATTTAACTAATTGTTCATTATTACAATAAATAAGTTTTAAAATAAAACTAGCTGAAGTACCCAACAATGCCAGGTTTCTCATCTTTCTCACCTAAACATCAGTTCAAATGAAATATTTTAAGTTTCATCAGACCCATTTTGTGAAGTGGTGGGTTCAATTATTGATTCACTTTCAGGAGAATTTTGATATGCTTCTGGGTAAGACACTAGGTGACAGGAGTGCACTCTTACATATGTGCCTCCATGAAACATATTCTTGGCACTTATGATACATGCCAGTGCTATTTCAAACTTTCTGTGTCCTCCACGGTTCTCTTTACCATTTCTCTAATTATCCTATTAAGTTGTTCATTTAAGCCTTTACTCTATGGACTTTCAGCACCGGTAATATGCACAATATTCAAATTCTGTACCAAATGCTGAAATGCTTGGTTGTCAAATTCTCTGCCGTTATTCGTTAAGATAGATCCCGGGGTTCCAAAATATGCTCTCCAGTGCTTAGATGCAAATTTCCCTTTTAGAAGAATTATTGTTTTTTTTGTTTTTTTGTTGTTTTTTTTTTTTTAAATTGATTATTATTTTGGGTATGTGTTTTATTTTTAGATTGTTTAAGAATGAGTATGTAAATTGGGTAAGCATTGTCCTTTTTATATGATTCATAAGTTTCCTTATTCAACTTACAAGTTATGTTTAAAATGATTGACCTGTTCTATGTTAGATGTTAGTTCTGCTGTAAGTTCTCATGGTTTCGTTTCTATAAAAATAATCTTCTTTGGCATTCCATTGGAAATTTTTTTAAGACTAGGAAGCCGTCATCTCTATACAATCTCATAGTTTTTACATCAATATCTTTAGTGAAATCATATAGAATGTAAATTCCAACTAAGTCAGTTACTTCAGCTGAATTCAAGGGCCAATTGAGACATCAAAAGATCAAATTTGCTTACTCTTAATCCATTCTTGTTTCTTAATTAGGATTATAATTCTACATTTTCTAGTATTAATTTCATTCTCTGAAATGTTCAAAAGAATGATGAAATCCATAGCACTTTCAAAAAATTCATTTGATATAGATGGGTAATACTTGATATCAAATTGGATAAAACAAATTTTTGTTTTCAATTTTGAAGGATCAGTATATCAAATGTCTTTTAATAAACACCAATTTCCCATCCACGTATGCATGCAAACAGAAAGAAACAAGATGGCTTAGTTTTGTTCTACAGAAGAAAAAGAAAAGCAATTTAATATTTATATATAAATTAATGAGTGGCATGTGTGTATCTTGGCTTTTGTTCACAGAAAGATTCAGTTGTTTTTACTATATTTCACGACAAGATGTGTATGCATGCATTTTATTTTTTAAAGGCATATTTTTTTTTGCCAATCAGTTGAGAGATTTCATGTGAACTAACTTACACATTAAGACCAGGAAGGAACGCTGTGCAAGATTGGGGGTTTCAGTTTATCTCAATAGTTTTATTATTTTTAATTTTTTTTAAAAATAAAAGTTGGAGGGCTGGTTGAAATATTCAAATTTTAATTGCGCTTACAATTTTACATGCTTTTCCATAAAGCTATTTTTTATTTGTTAAATATAAAGAAATCTATTTTAGCAAAAACAAAAAAACAAACAGATTATGTATATTTTTATATTAGCAGGCTACCTGGCATTGCTCGGTCATAAAATATGCTTAAATATATATTAGAACCATTTCTCTGTTGATTATTATATTGTACCCAATATAACGATTTCAAAAGTTAAAAAAAAAAAAAAAAATGACTTTGGTATCATCAACTAGAATCAAAACCAAAAAATTGAGCATTTCAATCTTGGTTGTTACTGTTTAATCTATGGACAGATGGATAAGAAAGGTTAAAAATTAAGCAACCATAAGCTATGAATGTATTTTTGTGCATGCAAAGAAGTAACAGGTTTAATCGACTTACACTTGCCAAAGTCAACTGTTCAATTTTTTTCAATTTTGACAATTAGCAACTATTTTTACCATCTAAAAACCAAATCAAAATCATTCCACAGGTCCAAATTCCCGATATATCAAGTTTCAAGTCTATAGACTAAAAATTGAGAGGAGTTTAATAGACTGTTCCACACATACTGTTTATATATATATATATATATATATATATATATATATATACTCCTATAATTTTTTTGTGCGTGTGTATTGATATTCATATTAAAAAGCCTTTTTTCTATTCATTTATTTATTTAAAAAGAAAATACAGCTTTGTTATATATGGGTCGTGGAATTGCAGTCACTAGCAAAAGATCTAGCTAATTTGCATATTCTTTTAAACATTCATTTTTATTAATTTCCTATTAGTTTTCGGTTTTCTTACGGGATGATCAGCTTTAGTTAACTTTTACGTGTAATTATATTCGTGCAGATATTCTACATGATTTATACTTGCATAAAAAAGTTTATAGTAAACACAAACTTTTTTTTATATATATTTATGCATGCGTATATATATTTGTTTAAAAAAATGTTGCCTATGAAACTCCTGTCAGTTTTTAGTCTACAGACCTGAAACTTAATATACAGGGTATTCAAACCCATGCAAAACTTTTATATTGAGTTTTAGCCGGGGAAAACTGGTGCAAAAGTGTTAAAATTAAAAAAAAAATGGGATTTTCCGAGTGAAGATTGAATGACAGCATTACCAATATGCATGCGTAAAGTAATAGCTTCTTGCTTAACTTTTTAACTGATTTAAAATTTTTAAATCATTACTATATATTGGGTCCAATATAATATAATAATCAAAATATCATATTTAAGTGTATTTTATGACCGGGCAATGCCGGGCGCCCTGCTAGTAATATACATATATTTAAGTGAAATTGTCTGTTTGTACATTTCCCTACTAAACTACTTTGCCAATTTTCAGTCTACAGACTCGAGAGTTAACATAAGGGGTGTTCAGATTTCGGAAAATCTTTTTAATTGGTTTTTGGTGCGAAATTTGGCTGTCAAGGCATCAAAGTTTAATGATTTGACCTTTGAAAACTCTACCAAACTCCTCCAATTTTGAGTCTAAACACTTGAAATTTTAGATGTAGGCTACTTGGACATGGATCAAACTTTTTAATTTGATTAGAGCCCAAAACAATAAATGTTAAGGGGGTCAAAATTGGAGTCAAACTTAAAAAAAAAAAAAATTGACCTCTGTGGTCTTTACTAAATTACTCTACCAATTTTTGGTCTAAACATTTGAAATTTTACATAAAGGGTATTCAGACATGCAGCAAGCTTTTTAATCAATTTTTGGGCGAAAATTTGGCTGCCAAGAGGTCAAAGTTGAAAGAGTTGACCTTTGCAGACTCTACCAAACTCTTCCACTAATTTTGGGTCTAAACACTTGAAATTTTAGGTGTAGGTTACTTGGATATGGGTCAAACTTTTTAATATATATATATATATATATGCACATAAAGTTATGAACAGTACATAGAGCCCAAGCAAAGCCGGGCTGAACTGCTAGCATATATATATACACACACACACACACACATCTAAATATATAAAGATCTAATTCTTGGTTTGTTAGTTATCAATAAAACGATGTTTCTACATTACCAATTTAATTGAAATTTTCAGACAATCTATCCTTAGTCAAGGAATGTTTTTATGTTATTAAAATAAATTAATATTGCAAATTATAAATAAAATAAAAAAATATTTTTCGTAAGTTGATTCTGCGTGACTTCTCAGTTTTTACTTCAGGTAGTTATTTCAATTCATGCATCATGATTTGACGACTCTAATCAGTAAGTAAAAAGAACATCCCATATTTTTCAAATTTAAATTTATTTGTTTATTTTCCCAATTATTTAATTTTTAAAAAATTGCTCGCCAGAAGATGCGTTTTGAGTTAAAACATAGAAGTCGAAGAACCTTAACAAAACCATCTTCGTCGTAAAAATCATTTTTTTTTTAACAAAATAGGCCGCACACGTTTTTTTTCTTTTTTTTTAAACAGTTGTTTCTATATAAGAAAATATAAACTTTTTTTAAATTATTTTTTTTCGAAGAAATTTCACGGTACATATGCATTTTGGTAACGTGCCGAAATACCTTTTTTATTTATTATTTTTTTCAGCCATTCTTACCATGGGGAGGGTGTTTTGTAACTATTCTGTGCTTTCAACTAACAATTTATGATTAAAAAAAATATTGTGAAAGTTGAATTTAATTTGAAAAAAAACCAACAAAAAAACCCCAATGCGGACGGCGCGTTCAACATTGTAGCCAGAGCCTATTTGACAATAAGGTCTCATTAAGATTCGATTGTTTTCTTTTTGCTTTTTTTTTTACTGTAAATTGTTAGGTTAAAGTTTTTTTGTTTTTTTTTCAAGAAAACTTTACCAAAATTGAAAGTACATTTTTTTTGTTTTTTTTTCTACAGAAGTTGTTTTTGTATGAGAAAATATATGAATGCCTTTTCTTTATTAAAGAAATTGTTAGGTTAAATACAAAAAAAGTTTCGGCAGATTTGCCGTTTAGTTGTACAAATATCCTCAAACCAGTAATCACTAAAAAGGACTCTTAAAAGTCGACGTCGGTATCGAGCAGAAGGTTCTTTTTACATGTTTTACAAACTTTAAGTGGGTAAAATATAATCACATAATTATTAAAAATGTGATCATGTTATTAAAATTTAATTTGAATTAACCACATTGTTTAACAAATTTAAAAAATAATGCAAGATGAAGTTTTAAAATGATTAAATGTTTTATTTTATAATTTAACATTAAAAACATTGCACAATAAAAATAAAATTTTGGGTACTTATGTAGTTTTTGTTACTGTGCTGAAATAATGTTATTTTGAAATCCATTCTTAACCTGGAGAGGATGTTTTGTAACTATTCTGTGCTTACACCTTACAGTTAAAAAAAAAAAAAAAGATTGTGAAACTTTAATTTAACCTGAAAAAACTATTTAAAAATAGCGTAGTATCAAAAATGTATAAGCACCAAATTTTGGTTTAATTTTACAGTAGATATTGTTCTTGGATGTATACAATGGCAGATGCTACCGTGCTATTTTTTTTTTTTTTTTTTTTTCAGTTTAAATTCAAGTTTCATGATATTCTTTTTTTTTTTTTTTATAAATTGTAAGGTGGAAGCACAGAATAGTTATAAAACACTCTTGGCTCCTCATTAAGAATGGTTTTCAAAATAATGTTATTATTTCAGCACGGCGGCACCAAAAATAAATAAGTACCCAAAATTTCATTTTTATTGGTCAATGTTTTTAATTTTAGATAAAATAAAACATTTAATCATTTTAAAACTTCATCTTGCATTATATTTTTTAATTTGTTAAACAACATGGTTAATTTAAATTAAATTTTAATCACATGATCACATTTTCAGTAATTATGTGCATATATTTTACCCATTTAAAGTTTGTAAAACATGTAAACAAACATTTTCTTGATACCGGTGTCGACCTTTAAGAGTCCCTTTTAGTGATTACCTGGTTTGAGGATATTTGTACAACTAAACGGCAAATCTGCCAAAGTTTCTACCAAGAAAACCGTTATTTTTTCAGCCATTCTTACCATGGGGAGGGAATGGCGTTTTGTAACTATTCTGTGCTTTCAACTCACAATTTATTAAAAAAAACAAAAGGTAAATTTTCACATTAGGTCCACCTCCACAATTTTTAACATGGGTAGTAGGGACCACCAAACGAATGTGAAGAATTGTAAAAAAAAAAGAAAGCATGATTCTGTGACATCAGACTTGTGTTGTATATACGAACTATGGAAAAGCAGAAGCGACTTAATGATTTTTTTAAAACCTTTATCTTCTTCAAACTGCAATTAATAATTAATCTTTGTTATAATTTTGTTAGGTTTTAAGATTTACAGTTTAATGATTAATATTTTAAACATTTGTATATTAAATATGAAATACGGTTTCATGAGTGTTCATTTGGTTACTTGCTTCCATACTTTTGTTTGGCAAAAAGAAACAAATTAGATATCGTTGGGGGGGGGGGTCAGAAAATGTTTAATTTTTGTGCAATAATATTTTTAATCTGGCGATAAAATAGATGGCAAGAGCCATGTTTACATTAAAATTTAATATTTAAAAAAAAAATTTAAACACAATTGATTAAAAATCTATGTTGTAAGGGAACCTTTTGAAATAATAGAATTTTAATCGTTTTAATCTTTTAAAAATTAATTAATTTTTACGAAGTTTCTTTTTCTTGGCAATTCAACTGATAATAGTATATATTAATTAGAAAAACACGTTATTTTAAAAGAAAACAATATAAAATTAATGTCAATTTTTTAATTGCAACTTCAAGGCACGTTTTTGTTCAATATGTGTATTAAAATTAATTTTTTTTTTTACTTTTTCGAACTGTTGTTTCATAATAAATAGAATGTTCGATAGATTTAAATATATTTTGTTCAAATTTCGAAAAACTAAATGGGGGAGGGGCATGCACTAAAAAAAATATATTTCCCCTCATATATTTTATGGAAACTGCATTTTATATGTAATTTCATTTTAAAATGGATAAGTATCGAAAATTTCAAGAAAATCTGACCATTAGTTGATTTTTGCTAGATTTATTAAACACGGATATGTTTTCACCGTCGGAAATCTTAGTACATGGGTACGTTATTTTAAAGCGTCAATTATGTAAGATTTTCGCCTAGCAATTTCATTATTTTCGTACGATGAAAAAAATTTTTTCAAAATTATTGCTAGTTTATTCTTTTATATGGTACAAAAGTTATATTGATGATATTAACTCCTAATAAAGTTGCATCGTGTTACATATAGGGGGGATTAATTCTGTGGTGAATTTTGGAGGTGCCTAATGTGTAAGTTGAGGGTGTTTATTCTTAACATGGGGAGAATAGTGGTATTTATTCCAAAAGCCGTTTTTAACATGGGGAGGTTAGGCGTGTTTATTCCGAAAATCGTTCTTAATCTGGGGGTGTTTATTCATGGCCGCCAGTGAATTATAGTGCATAGTACAGGTCTTTATATCTCGAAAACTACTTGCCTCTGCAAATTTTAAATGAGATTTTCTTATTCAGCATAGTCGAAAACTTTTAAAAGTAGTCATTTTAAAGAAAATCGTGGACCTAATGTAAAAAAAAAAAATACCAAAAAAAAAAAGATTTCGTGAAATTTAAATTTTACTTGGAAAAACTATTTTAAAATAGCGTGGTACCAAAATAAAAATAGACAGAAAAATACTCCCTTCGGGTTTGTACTTGCTCAAAGATTTGAAAAAGTTGTCAACAAAAACAAATATATAGCAAGTAAATATTTTCAAAGGCAAGATAAGTTACTTTTTACCTAATTGGATAATTTTTAGTGTTTTATTGGGTTTGTATTACTGTACACATAGATTCGAAAAAGTTGTCAAAAAAACAAATGTATAACAAATATTACCAAAGGCAAGATAAGTTAGTTTCCCACCAAACTGGATAATTTTTTAGTGTTTTTATTTAATGTAAAATGTTTATACGACTCAAAAAACACAGCATTTACCGCTATATTTAAAAATTACAAATGGCGACAGACTCTGTGTTAAACACGTTAAGTTTGGGAAAATGAGTTAAAACTAAAAAACTATACGAATTACTGTTAAATAACCACCGAATATATGTCAGCCTATGTCACGGTAACATATATTGAGTGACTTCCTAACAGTATTTTGTATAGTTTTTCAGTTTTAACTCATTTTCCCAAACTTAACGTGTTCAACACAGTCTGCCGCCATTTGTATTTTTCAAATATACCGATAAATACTGCATGTTTTCGAACCGATTAAACATTTTACATGAAATAAAAACACTAAAAGCTTATCCAGTTAGGTAGAAAAGTAACTTATCTTGCCTTTGATAACATTTATTTGTTATATATTTATTTTTCAACAACTTTTTTGTATCTGTGTTTAGTAATACAAACCCTTTTTATTTAATGTAACGTTTAGTCGGCTTGAAAAACAGTGAAAAATGCAAATGGTGGCGGACACTGTTGATTACGTTAAGTTTTGGAAAATGAGTTAAAACTAAAAAAAACTATAAAAAATACTGTCAGAAACACCGAATATGTCAGCCTATGTCACGGTAACATTCGATGGGTTTCTGACCCTGTTTTGTATAGTTTTTAACTTATTTTCCCAAACTTAACATATTGAACATGTGACCATTTGTCTTTTTCAAATGCATCGATAAACAGTGTTTTTCGAGCCGATTAACCATTTTACATTAAATAAAAACACTAAAAAATCATCCAATTAGGTAGAAACGTAACTTACCTCACCTTTGCTTTCATTTAATTGTTTTGGGACAACTTTTTCGAATCTGTGTATAGTAACGCCCCCTCCCCTCACTCAAATACTAATTAAAAACTCACATTTTTTAAAACAAAAAAAAAAAAAAACTCGATTTAGTGTTTCAACATTTTAGCAACGTTTGGCTTAATCCACTGATTGTTGGTCGAGTCCAAGCCATGATTGACGGAAACTCTCGGAGATACGGATCCAATTTTTTTTTTTTTTTTTTTTTTTTTTTTTTTTTGGAGTGGATTGTTGTACTAAGAATATAAGAAACATATATTTTCTCTTTTTATTAGATTTTTCCATGACATCAAATTGAGCTACAGCAACGTGTGGCAGGGTACAGCTAATATATATATATATATATATATATAAGCTGAACGTCTGTGTGTGTGTCTGGTCACGAATAGGCTCCTATATGTTTGACTATTATAGAAAACTGATCACATATAATGATAGGTGTATCGAGACACAGGAATGGGTATGTTTGATCTGGCATAATGATGATTCATTAAAATCTGGGTCTGCGTACGTGCCTGGTCCACAAAGTATGGAAATAAAAAATTTAAAAATTAACAAAAAAAAAACGTTTATAAGTGTTTTTATTATAGATGTACATAATAATACTTTGATGGGTCTGCGTTCGCACCTGGCCTCCATAGAATGGAAATAGGCACAAACTTTAATAAAGACTTTTCATATCTATCTGCGTAAGTATACTTTGATAATTATGTTTCAGTTTGAAGAAATATGGTATAATAAAATTATGGGGTGTTGGTTCACGACTGACTACCATAGAATGGAAATATGTCACAAAGTTTAACAAGATTTTTTAATATAGATCTACAGAATATTGTGATAAGTGTTTCAGTGTGAACAGGTATGGTATAATAAATTATGGGGTTTATTTATTTTATTTTTACTTTTGCTTTGGTTTTGATACCCTCAAATTCGAAGCTATCTCTTTAAAGCCCTTCCTTTTCATAACCTATCATACTTTCATAAATCTGAGTCCATTTTCTGTAGGCTGTTTTTGAACCCAGTCAACGACAGGTACTTTTGCTAGTATGTGTGTGTGTGTGTGTGTGTGGATGTATATATATATATATATATATATATATATATATAACTACTTCATTTAATCACATAAATTAATATACGAAAGTATGATTGTATGCGTAAACTAAGTATTTACTTCAACAGTGCTCAATACATAGAGCTAGGTAGTAAATTAGAAAAATATATATGGCAATTAATCTACACAGAATATTCCACGCTTCATCCATACTAGAATTTGTCAGGTATAAGCCTGACGAATCCTAGTGTGGATGAAACGGGGAATATTCTGTGTAGCTTAATTCCCATATATATTTTTCTAATTTACTATATATATCTTATCTATAAAAGTGAATGTGTGTGCATGTGTGTGTGTGCATGTGTGTGTACATTTCCCTACACAATAACTCTGTCAATTTTTAGTCTACAGACACGAAATTTGATATACAGGGTATTGAGACTTGGGAAAATCCATGTGATCAGTTTTCGGCCAGAAATTTGGCTGTTTAAGGGGTCAAAGTTCAACGATTTGACCTTTGAGAACTCTACCAAACTCCTCCGACAATTTTGTGTCTAAACACTTGAAATTTTAGATATAGGTTCCTTGGACATGGATCTATCTTAATAACTTGATTTGAGCCCAAAACAATAAAAGTTCAGGGGTCAAAGTTAAAAGAGTTGACCTTTTTGTTATATATATATATATGTGTGTATATATATATATATATATATATATATATATATATATATATACACACTAGCATGGGTGCCCGGTGTTGCCCGGGTGTTTGAAGGTGTATGCTGAGCAAAACAAAAAGGTCAATTCTTTTAACTTTGACCCCTGAACTTTTATTGTTTTGGCCTCAACGTCAGGTTTTTTTTCTCGTTCTTTTCCTCCTTCATGGTACAGGTTCAAGCTTGCCTTCCTACTACCACTTTTTTTGTGCTCAACATACACATCAAAACACCCGGGCAACGCCAGGCTGAAATGCTAGTATATATATATATATAAATGGTAAGATGAACATCTTTGAATTTGGAATATAGACTTTTTGTCATTTGCTTATATATTTAATGTGTGTGTGTGTGTGTGCTAGAACTCTTCCTTTTTCCTCCTAAATGCTATGGACACTGTAGAAACTATGCATAAAAAGAATTAAATGTAATAGTTAAATGTAATAAAGAATTAAATGTAATAGTTAAATGTAAAAAAGAATTAAATGTAATAGTTAAATGAAACAATTAGCTAATAAGAACCCATAAAATATGAATAATTAATGAGCGTCCGCTTTTCAAAGGAATATTCAAATTAGTTAACCTTTGGGAAGTAGCCTGCATATTCATGACTGAGTGAGTATATTAAAATTGTTGTAATAATTTTAAGATAAGAAGTAAGCTCTTAATATCAATGTCAGTATGTCCAAAAACTCAACTTATAGGTGTGTGTGTATAATTTTAAAATGGAAATATAAATATTAATATATATATATATTAAATAACTAATGTATCATAACCATATACCTCTCTATAAACGCCAAATCTAACTTTTAACCACTAAACTTTAACTTAAAAAAAAAATCTTCCAAAATTCAACAAATTCTCTACAACCTATAATATCTACATTGCAACGTTTTTCAACAAAAATTTCAACCTAATCCTTCACAGAAACTATAGATCTATACAATCCAAATATTCTTATTCTTGTCTACGGATTTATATACTACCAATGGGTTTATGGATTTTACCAATTTTCAACCAATTTCATTGGGTCTTGTTACTGTCTAAATACATCTTCATACTTGGACATCAATTTAAATATCCTTTTTTGCATCTGTATATATTTCTTATACAGTATCGGCCATAATATAAGGAACGGAAAAAAATTTACAATTATTCATGTATATTTAAAAAATTAGTGCATGGATTTTTCTGAAATACTCAGAATAAACAAATAGAACCAATGTGTATAAACTAGTACCAAAAAAGAAAAAAATTACGATTCAAAATTGAGAAATATTTTAGTTTTAAATTATATCTGTGGATTTATCCTGGCCAAAAGTTAAGGAACGAAATAAAAAAATTTATTTTTAAGAGACTAAACTTTACATAAAAATAGCTAGTTTTTAATATTGGAACTGCTGATAAGCACAACAAAGAAAAATGGCGTCACCGACTCGCAAAACTCTGTCTCTCCAAGAAAAAAAAATTAATTTTAGACAATTACAAAGAAAAGAAATCAATTTCAACAATTTCTAATATCGTTCGAAGATCAAAAAGTGTTGTTCATCGTGTGATAGCTCGATAAAGGAATAAAAATACATTAGAAGCATCCCCTAAAACCGGCAGACCCCTAAAACGTCTCAAAGATAAGATAGGATTATGGTAAGGCAGGCTCTTAGTGACCGATTCAAATCCGCAACATCAATTTCTCATGATTTTAATGAACAGACTGGGAAAAATATATCTAGAAAAACTGTTTCTCGACGGTTAGCAGCTGCCGGATTGCATGCCAGGGTGCCAGTATCTAAACCTTTGATCTCCAAGAAGAACAAAAATAGCCGTTTGAAGTTTGCCCATGAGCATGTCGTCTGGACTGATGAACAATGGGCTAAGATTCACTTCAGCGATGAATCTAAGTTCAATTTGTTTGGATCTGATGGAAAGAAGCATGTACGGCGTAAAGCAGGTGAACGATTATCCTCCAAATGTGTTAAAAAGACACTTAAATTCGGAGGGGGAAGTGTAATGGTGTGGGGTATGATATCCTCGGAAGGAGTTGGGCCTCTAGTTCGAATCTATGGTAGGGTTAATGCGAAGACTTATAAGCAGCTCCTTCAACAACATGTCATTGAGAGCTTACGCCTTTCACCTAATCAGCCAAGCATTTTTATGCAAGATAACCCCCCTTGCCATAAAGCTAAAAAAGTGATAAATTACCTCGAGGAAGAAGAAATAAGAGTAATGGACTGGCCAGCGCAGAGTCCGGATCTGAATCCGATAGAAAATGTTTGGAAAATGATTGGAGAAAGAGCACAGATGAGGAATCCCCAAAATCAAAATCATTTGTGGGATTTATTGAAGGAAGAGTGGGAAAAGATAAATCCTGAATTTTGCAAGAAACTAATCCAGTCTTGTGGTCGAAGATGCAGTGAGGTCATAAAGAATAAAGGGATGTGTCACTAAATATTGAATGAATTTATTTTTTAAAACATTTGGATTAAAAAAAACAAAGTTTCTATTTCGTTCCTTAACTTTTGGCCAGGATAAATCCACATATATAATTTGAAACTAAAATATTTCTCAATATTGAATGGTAATTTTATTATTTATTTATTTATTTTTTTTTTTTTTGGTACTAGTTTATACACATTGGTTCTATTTGTTTATTCTGAGTATTTCAGAAAAATCCATGCACTAATTTTTTAAATATACATGAATAATTGTAATTTTTTTTCCGTTCCTTATATTATGGCCGATACTGTATAATCTTTTGAACATTAATTTCTTTCAGAGTTTAAAGTCTTTAATTTTTGTGTTAACTAGAAAAATTCTAGCTAGTCTGTATAAAATTTCTTTTAGTAATTGTTTTTCACTAAAGAAAAAAAGCCAAATTTTTTAAAAACTTCATGGAATGAGGAAATAATTAACTTTATCTTGTATTTCTTGTAAATCCTAATTTGCAAAATTTAAACTTCCTTCATATGTCACTGTCTACAGACGACCTGTGACTTAGTTGTTACTTCATCATGGTTGATGTTATAAATTATCTCCACAATGTATTCCATCTTTTTAAAAGCGACTTCACCAAACGATATCATAAAAGATTTTTCTGATATCTTCCACCTGTTTAAGTGATAAGCAGATAACTGGATTCACAAAAGTTTTAAGAGTGTGTGTGTGTATGTGTCTATATTAATACAAAAATATGTGATCTGGTATAAAATGAAGAAATTTTTAAAAACTTATAAAAATAAAGTGGATACGTATTTATGGTAACGCAGTGTTGAAAAAGAAAAAAATATCTCGCTATTTTACGGTGAGGGAGATAGTTGGCTTTAATATTATGAAAAATTGGCAAGAAAACTGGCACTAAATGAGCCTTTATCGACCAAGAGAACAATATTCTTCCTCTTAGATATGACAAGAATAAAGTTTCTGTTTTTGACCTAGAGACTACAATATTAGCCTTCAATAAAATCGGTAATTAGAACACTGATCTATCTTTTTTTCAATAATCCATTTTGTACTCTCATCTGACATCTTTTACCAATAAATTTGCTGTTAATAAAGCTGATCTTAAAATGAACGCATCTATCATCTGACATGGCAAGTGTTTTGTTTCATCAATAAAAATTGGACAAATATACCTAATAAGTGACATGTTCGTACTTAACCAAATGATGTTCACAATTATTTGTTCATAGTTCAGTATTCAAGTGTTCAATGAAAGATAATGATGAGGTGAAGGCTTTAAATAAAGTTTTTAATATCAAACAAAGAAAGGAAATGGCCATAAAATTGTTTCCTAGGCAAATGTAGCAACTTTTTGAAGCATCAGAAAAATTAGAACCTATTTTCTGATACTAAAAACGATTCTTTATATATATATATATATATATATATATATTTGTTTAAAACTAAATTTTCAATTACTGGGACTAATGGTGGATAAATATTTACTGAATTTAAACTACCAGTAAAACTAAAATCTATATAGTCCCCAGTCTCCACCCATTACCGCTGGTGTACTTTTTTTTGCAAAAATATGTGCACATATTACATGAGTTTTTACGATAATCAGAAAAAAAACTGTATTTAAACATTTCCAATTTTAAAATAATCAGAATTGATAATTGTATCGGAATAGGGAATTTAGAACAGAATATCTTGTTTAACTCTCTGCTCTTATTTTATACACTGTTTATCACTCTCATTTTCATCATTCTCTCTCTGTTTATCAAAGTTAATAAAACTAAATTTGAAACTCAGTATTGGAATAGTCTATTATAAATAAAAGGAAAGACGTAAGTAACGATACTGTTTAATCTGGAACTAGAAAGAAAATAAAAGAATAGAAAGATTTGGCTTTTTGTTTTAAGAATTTAACTGGCTTTGCGCACACAATTTTCCCAAATTCAAATACACTAAGCTAAACGGGTGAACCAACAACTCTCACTTTATCTAGTAACTATATAATACTTCAAACGAATGTAAAATTAAGATGAAATGAGTCGATATATAAAACGATTCAACAAGAGTGAATATGCTAAAATTAAAAAAAATTATTAGGAAGATTAAAGATCAGTTTCATTATTTTAGTTTTTAGTCTGGCACAAAGACATCGATCACGTGCACTCTTATTTGAAATTGTGCCAATTCTTTTGATAGACAGAAATACATATTCACAAGAATTTTTTTTTTTTTTTTTTTTTTTCAGGTTTACTAAATAAATATCTGCTTTAGTCATCTCTTTATTTTTGACCTGACAATAAAAATGTATATTTATAAAAGTGCTACACTTTGGTACTTATGTTGCAACAATTAAAAAAAAACGTTTAGAAAAATAACACTTTTTCAAGCGTGTGTTTAAAAATAGAATCTCTAGTTTTATTGTGACAATAAAAATGTTATAAGCTCTCTTTTTGAGTCTTTGAGTTGTATAAGTTTGGCAACATGCTTTTCACAAGAAAAAAAATGTATGATACGCACATAATTTTTTTTTTTTTTTTTTAATAAAGGTATGTTACTTAGAATCCCCTGAGGACCATTTTGGCTCAATTTGTGCTGTGAGAGTTACACATGATTAATTGGAGTCTCTATTTACTTGCCTTCCATGAAAGCAAATTTAAACACAAGGTTGGTTTTTAATGCGGGGGGGGGGGGATCCAGCTCCCCAAAATAGGTGCACTTTGGATTGAAACAAAAATAAAATTTGCCTCCTAGAAATATTTCTCCTTCACTGACAAAGGACAGAAAAAATGAAGCGTAGTATCAGAACAGATACTGCACGTTGTTCTTAGTCATTTAATAAAATTATTTATTTTTTTTTTTTTTTCAGTCATTTCTTTTGATTTGTTTTACTCTAAAAATTACAGTAAACTGTTTAAATTTAGTTTTCAGAAATTTTAATTTATGTAAATTTTTTTAAAAAAGTTAAAATAAAACTTGAAAAAAAAAAAAGAAGAGTTTTGGCCACACTTATCCTGCAAATGCATTTGTATTTTTTCTGCTTTTAAAAGAGACACAATTTGATATAAATTTTTAAGTGTAAAGAAACATCTATTATATAAAGAGCAGTTGTCTCATTGCTTGTATGCCTCTCTAAAACTTGAAAAATGCTTAACCAAACCAAATTAGTATTTTTAAATCTGTAACCTCAGAAAAATAAAATCGAAAATTTAGGGGTAAAAAAGATTGATTCTTTAGGGGTCAAGTGGGCAAACAAAAAAAAACAAACTTCATAACATTAAATAATATATGATTTAATGTTATCATGTAAAGGGAAGTTTTTTTTTGTTTTTTTAATAGTTATTTCTCTTATGCTGACACGAGATGCATGTGTATATGTCCAGAGAGGAATGGGCTGGATGAAGAAGTGGTGTTAGGAGGAGAAAAGAGAGGGATAGGTTTTATGGAAATCGCTCCAAACAAGACATGAAGCCAATTTATGTAAAGAGCTAAAAATACTACTACAAAGTCAAAAACTATCACACAAATGTTATATGGGTTGATTCTAACCTAGAAAACAGCAATTCTTCCCTCTTTCTCAAAAACATTGCTCAATGGAATATGAGAACTAAAGGACAAAATAAGGGTATGTATTTTTATGAATTAAAATTAAATGTTATCCTTGTTTGAACTGATTTCAAAATGTGATTTTTAGCCCACCATATTGATAACCAATCTCCTGGGCAATGCCAGGTAGCCCTGCTAGTTCTTAAAGAGTTGCATGTTTACCATTGAAATTATAAAACCTACAACTTTGGACATTAAATTACGACAAAATTACAATATGTTTTATGCTGGCCACAAGTGTGTTGCAAAGGGTCACATGTTTGATGGGCCTTATTTAAAAGATAACTCTTTTTTTTTCTATTGAATAATGAAATAAGTGTGAATTAAACATGGTTCATAGGTGGTTTCAAAATGGATTGGTACGTCATTAGTTTACTCCTTAATTATCTCATTTTTAAAAGCTCTGTAATTTTCCCAAGTTGAGTGTCTGTCACAGTATTGGGATATTAAAATATCTCCATGGAGCATCGCCTTTCAGAGTATTTTAATAGTGGGCCTTTTTATTGAAGTCATGTCTCTAATTACAGCATACTTATGCTGAAACACCAGTTCCTGTTGGATTACCAAAGCGAAATGACATTTGGGAATACCAGGTTGCTGTATGTAGGAGAACTCTCTGCTTATCTCAGCATTGTTTCCATTTGTACTTCTCCTTCCCATTAGAATCAATTCAGGAGAGGTATGATTGGAAATTTTGAAACCCTTGTTTCACAATTGATTCTCTGCACAGGCATCCTTACAGAGGTTATTTGTTATTCCAGGAAAAAAAGAAAGATGACTATTGCCAAATGTGTTTTCATGATGGTTGATATATTGTAACTTCCTTGACTTTTTAGCTAGGAGCAAAGTATAGTATCTGATCTTTATCTTTTCTGTCCTCAGTCAGTGAAAGAATTTTTGCATTTGTCCCAATCCAGAGTGTCCCTTTTTTTGGGAACTGGATTTTCCCCACATTAAAAAATGACCTTATCTAGCTCTGCCTTTTTGGGAAGGCACATAAATAGATATTATGAAATACATATTTTTCCGGTCCTTAATTGCATTAAAATAAACTGGCAGTAATTTAATTAAGGATTCGATTTGAATATAACTATTTCCTCAAATGTTTGGTACATATCCCTCTCCACTTCCTTAACTACAAATTTTATTTTTTTTTATTTTAATCTTTCTTTTAATGCTTATATTACTGCCATTCCTTTTTGGGTAAAAATAACGTTTTGTGGATTTATAAAATTATGCATTTGTATTTTATCTCTATCTTCATAAAATTTATTTTTGATTTCTTCAATTTTATTTTATTTTTTTCTGTAGCAAAAATCTGTATCTTTATTTGAATATTTCAATGTTCAAAGCAACTATTGATTTCTCCTATGAATTTGTTAGGTTAAATTGATGCACAATTTTATTTGAAGAGGCTTCTTAATTTAAAACTTGAAAAATATTCTAGTTGTTAGTAATTCTGACTTTGAGAGAAGTAATTTTAATGATTAAGATCAAAAGTGACCGATTTGTAGCTTGAATCTGTAAAACTGTTAAACTTTATCGAGGTTGAATGAGGGAATGGTTCGTCTTTATCTGGATTATCATTGTTTTTATTTTATTTTTTTAATTTATTTTTTTTACTGTTTAGTCAGTATGCTCATAACGCTTTCAATATATTGTAACACAAGATTATAAAATACCATTTTATGTATATATATATATATATAAAGTAGTAGCATTCATGTGTCTGTGTGCAACTCTTCTACAGCCCACACCACTGGACTGATCATGACCAAACCTGACATGATGGTCTCCATCATTTTTCAATGTAAGGGTCAAAGTTATAGCCTATGTATATATACTCTTCTACAGTCCACACCACTGAACCGATCATGACCAAACATGACATGATGATGGTCTAGAGATGATGCGAACAATTTTTCAAGATCAAAGTCGGGACTTTGCTGTATGCTTAAGTACCCACGAATCAGGTACCAGAGCACACAGCAAATTTCACCACGAAGCGTGGGTATCTTTGCTAGTATAAATATGAAATGCCCAGGATACAAAAAGTACTGCAGGTAAAATTGAGCTCAGTTTAAGTTGAACAAAGTTCATATGTTATAATTCAGTTGAATACAAAATTTATGACTTATTTAATACTTTATAGTAATCATTGTTCAAAAATTAAATACCAACAATATTTATCTTTGTTTAAATTTCAATTTTATTATCACGTCTATAGCAAAGTAGAAGATTGATAATTATATATCTCTACATCAGCATGATATTTCGTTATCAATTGCTCTGTTTGACTTGAACTGTTAACCATTGAGCTCAATATGATCCTCCTGTATCTTGGGGATCTGTAGTATTTCATGTTTTTACTTATAAGAAAATGATTTATAATTTCCTTGTGATACAACTAAAGCTATAGACTATTGAACTAAACTTTCTCTACTAACAGGGTGTCTAGTGTTGCATGTTTGTAAAATATGCTTAAATATGATATTTTAATTCATACATATTTCGTATTTAGTATAGTCAATTCTTTATTGATTATTATATTGTACCCAATCTATAGTAGTGATTTAAAATATATATATATATATAACTTGGGTGCCATCAACTAGAATCGGAACCAAAATGTACAGCTCTCAAGCTTTATCCATACCTCTGATTTAAATACATCAACATACAAAAACTGAAAAAAATAATGTTGTGTAACCTATAAATGCACATGCATACAAAAGCACTTTAAGTCGATTTATGCCTGCTAAGTGCCAATTAAAAAATTTTTTTTGACCCCTTAGCAGCTATTTTCATCAGCTATAAACCAAATCGAAATTATTCCACAGGTCCATATCCCTTTATATATAGTTTCAAGTCTGTAAAGCAAAAATTGAAAGAGGAGTTTGGTAGGCCATTCTGCACACACACACACACACACACACACACACACACACACACACACACACACACACACACACACAGGCACTTATAGACATATATATGTGCATCTGCTAGAACGTTTTCATCCTAAATGCTATGCAATTATGCAAAATGTAGAAATTATATATAAATAAAACTGAGCATAATGGTTAAAAGAAGCTAATCAGCCAATAAGAAACTATAAAAAAAATGAATAAATAATAAAAATTCGTTTTTCTAAAGAATATGTAAATTAGTTAACCCTTATGAAGCTGCTTATGTCTCTGACTGAGTATAAAAAGAAGTTTGTTTAATAATTTCAAATAGAAAAAGTAGGCTTTCAAGATCAATGTCAGTGTGATAACTTACATAAATAATATATACCCAGCTTTAGTCAGTCTATATTTTCACTTTTTTTTTAAGCAAATTGACCAACAATACCATACATTTTAAATTTAACTTTTACAATCCTATTTCTTTAAAAAAAAAGTAATCAAGTAAAAATTTCAACAAAACTCCCTCTTGAATAATTTAGATGATTGAAATAATAGTATTTTGGTTTTAAAATAACTTATCAAAATCCACATATATATAAAAATATTAAAAATTTGAAATTATTTACATATAATAATTTTTTTTTTAAATAGATAAAAATATTACCTTGGCTAATGCTGCCCCTGGATGAGAATAAATAGATGGTCAAGTAATAATAAAAAAAAAATGAACAGTTGACCATTTTTTTTTCTCCTACTCCATTGTTAAATCGCTTATAAAAGTGAAGAAGGGAGTAGACAGCACTGAAGAAATAACCGGGAGATGATATATTTAGTTTGAATTTCAATGTTATACTTATGTACCCCCCCTCCTTCTTTCTCTTCAATTTAGTCATGTACTCTATACTCTTTTTTCCCCCCATCTTTGAAACAAATATAATTGAATCTATATTGATTAGCCAATCAAAACGCTTGGAATATGAATAGTGGTGATTCGACAAAAATCGTCTATTACTAAATATGTTCCCAGTTCTTTGAGTGGTGGTAGCAGTACATCTTCTCTTTTAATAGGATTAAAGGCGATTGGAAGTACCTTTTCTTCTCTTTTTTATAGTCAGAGCATAAAAGAATATTGAGATCGAAACAAATATTGATTATATAGGAAGTAAACTATTTAAAAAAAAAAAAAAAAAAAAAAAGGAACAGATTTGCTTTACTTATATGTTCATTAATTCAGGTGTGAAGTCGACCATGTGGATTCTACTATTCAGTGTTAGAATTCAACCATTCAAGGTTAGAATTTTTCAATGCATTCCTAGCAATATCCATAATTTCAAATCACGTACATTCAGACACTTTTGGGTCAATGGTTCTACCATAGAACATTGTTAAAGAACCAGTTCTGTGCCAAAGTTTTTACAAGTTAGAAAAGCATTTCATCCAAGGCATGAAAATTGTTAAACAAAATGTTTTTACTATAGGCTTTAAAAATAAAGGTACAAGATTCAATTTGAAATTTATTTATCTTCAAAGTGCACTTTTATAAATTTTACAAAGTAAGGTATAAAAATTTAATTTAAATTGAACCAAAAAATTACCTTGGATTTATTTTATGTAATGTACATTCTATTGCAATTTAAAAAAAACATTGAAAAGTTTATATCGATATCATTAATTGCTAGATGAAAGATAATCTTTTTTAGATTGCAACAAAATGTACATTACATAAAATAAATCCAAGGTAATTTTTTGATTCAATTTAAATTAAATTTTTATACCTTACTTTGTAAAATTTATAAAAGTGCACTTTGAAGATAAATAAATTTCAAATTGAATCTTGTACCTTTATTTTTAAAGCCTATAGTAAAAACATTTTGTTTAACAATTTTCATGCCTTGGATGAAATGCTTTTCTAACTTGTATCTTATCTTTTTAAGATTATATTTTAAAACTCTCCTTCTCTCTATTTCAGTTTGTATTTCTCCTCACACCACAACTCATTTTTGCAACCCCCTCTTTGTATTATTACAGGTCTGAATATTCTCTCTGTTTCAGTTTGTATTTCTCCTCACACCACAACTCATTTTTTGCAACTCCCTCTTTATAATACAGGTCTGAATAATGAGAAAATGTGGATTTTTTTAACAAAAATTTTAAAATAACTTTTTTAGATTAAATTTTTTAAAAACTTTTTTCGGAATAGAAAATCTTTAAAATTTAATAAGGAACATATTTCATATAGGTTTCATTCAGTACATAACGAGAAAAAATGATGAAAATTTCAAAAGGACTGCATAACTAGGTGTATCAGAATTTTTGTAGGAATTTTTGACACCCCTAACATGAAACTGTGAATAAAATATAAAAATCTCGTAATTTCTGTTAAAAGTGGGTTAAAATATATATTTTTTTTAAAAACAGTAATGAATTTTCCGAACTCAATATTTTTCAATTTTTAAACTTTAAAAATCTATCAAAATTTTTCTATTGATTCTATTTTTACGATATTTTCAGGGTCAATGTGAAATTTTATGCTCTTTCCAATAAACCGAATATAATATTTTAGACAAACGTTTTTTTTTTAAATTCACGCCCCCTTCCCCATTTTCAAGTTTCTATTAAAAAGAAAATAATTAATTTACTCACCAAAAAGTAAATAATTAATTTACTCACAAATTGAAGAGAAAAGGTCAATAAATAATATGTTCAAATTTAAAACAAAAAAAACATAGTGTTTTTTAGAATTTTACCTGTAAAGTTTGAAGTTTAAAACCTTTTTTTTTAAACCACGTTATTTGTTTTTTTTTTTTTTGTTTTTTTTTTAATGGAACCTTGGTCCTTGCTCCTTTAATTGAAAAAAAATTAGGGCTTGAATTACATTTTTCGATGAGTTATAAGCTTGGAAAGACAGGGGGTCGAATAATTCACGCCTCCCATTTTGAAATGTCTATTAAAAAGTAAATAATTAATTTATGTACCAAAGTCTTATATATCACAAATTGAAGAGAAAAGGTCAATAAATAATATATTCAAATTTAAAACAAAAAAAAAGAACTGTTTTTTAGAAATTTACCTGTAAAGTCCGAAGTTTAAAACCTTTTTAAAAAAATAAACACATTGTTTTTTTTGTTTTTTTTTAATGAAACCTTGGTCCTTGTTCCTTTAATTGAAAAAAAAATTAGGGCTTGAATTACATTTTTCGAGGAGTTATAAGCTTGGAAAGATGGGGTGGAATTATTCACTATTTTCACGAAATTTCTGACTCACCTACTGTATAACTGGTTATGGTCAATAGTAGTCCTCGCCAGCGAAAGTCTTTGTTATTCTATTATTATTTAAAACATTTTGTGTCCTGCTCTTTCGCGCGAGGACTAATTATTATTTTATTCTATTTTATCTTATTTTATTTTTTACTTGGAAGTCACCACTTATCAAGGCCCAAAGGCCACTTGAGGATAAGGGTTAATGAATGTAAGGTTGTAATGTAGTAATAACTAATGGTGTAAATTGGATACAATTTGATTATCTCTGGGGACAGCTCAACAAGAACTTGTTTACATTGGATTTGATAGCTACTATGTCGTCTTCAATCGGGAAGCAGCCCAATGGAACAGTGTTAAAAAGGCAGGCAGTTCTGGGAAATAAGCTTTGTTCACAGAATCTGCATTTAGATTTCGACACGGAGTGGGGTAAATCATATATGATGGTTGTAGTTAGTCAAGTGTATTTTTGTGAAAGTTTGACAAGGGGGGACCATAGATTGGAATTCACTCAAGCAGTTGTCATGGAAATAGCCGATTTTTAACTCTGTTAAGACTGGATAGGGTGCACCAAGTAGCTCCTGCTCAGATGTAGCAAAAGTACTCCATCTTAGCGTGTAGTGATCCAACCATTTTTCCAGCGAGTTTGGCAACAGATTTGATGTATGTGTTCCATTTCTGATCAGGAAAGACATAGACCTTCTCCAAAACGAGACATTCATTTCAATTGGGGTGTAGTGGGCATCAGAGTAATTATGATGAAAGGAGATAAGCTTAATTTTTGATGCATTAAAATTAACCAGCCACTTTTTTCCTCATTGCACCACATTCTCAAGATCAGAATAGAGGGAATCAGAAAGGTTTTTGTCATTGCTGGCCTTTCAAGTGTTGCCATAGATTGTGATGTGGTCTGCATAAATGTCTACACATGATCTAAGAATGTGATTCGGGAGATCATTGATGATCAGGAAGAGGGTTGGGCCTAGGATGGAACCTTGAGGAATGCCAGCATTAATACAATGAGTGTCTAATTTCTGCCTATCAACAACTACTCTTATAAGCCTGTCAGAGAGAAAGGATTTGATAATTGAGAGGACATTCCCAGCTATTCCATAGCTGACAATCTTGTGAAGTAGATCTTCATTGCCACACTATCAAGTCAGAGACGAAGCCCCCGTTGAGAGATTCACTAATTCTGTGTGATATAACAGCTAGTACATCAGCTGTAGATCTCGTAGAACAGAAACCATATTGCATGCCAATGAGCAGGTTGTTTTTGCTGATGTGGTTGACCACTTCTCTGTTTATTACAGATTCCAGTAACTTGAGATGTTTGCTGTACTGCACAGAGCAACTTAATGTTTGAAGCAGTAGTTATTAGTATGCAATCACTGTTTTTGTGTAGACAAAAATATTCTCATAACCTTGAGTTAATAGTAATATGATATATATATATATATATATATATATATATATATATATATATATATATATATATATATGATCACTTCCTACACTGATGATTGCAAAAGCATGGAACGTTGTCTCTAGGTATTAAAATTACCAATATATATATATATATATAGGCCCTCCCTAAAAATGCATAAAAGGTCACACAGGATTTTGAACCCTTTGTGTATGCAAAGGTTTGCTGTCATGATTCGGCTGTGTTTTGATTTTGAGAAGTTGGTTTTTATGTTATATAATCTTTGTAAAGTTTGATATGTTTACATAAACTCCTAAAGTAATTAACTCATCATTATAAATTTAGATCACAGCTGCTAAGAATAAGGTGTCCAAATGTGAGCTATGTTTAATTTGATTTAGTTTTATGCAAAGGAGATAAAATAGGTAGTTTCCACATATAAAAGGTGAAACTGGTTTTGTGAAACTTCAGATAACACTTACGTTTGAAATTTTTATTTAACCATCAATTAATATTGTTAAGTGTTGTGACATTATGTTGAACAAAGATGGCGGCGTAGTTCAGATCAGATCTTTACTGTAATTGGCAGTAACCAAGATGGCGGCCAAGAATCAAATGTGGTCCGTGACATATTTAGCGGCAAACTGATTGAATCCGGAATTCGACAATTTTTATACTAACTTTGGAAGGTTTTCATTGGTTGTTTAGCAAAGCCGGTGGTTATAAAAATGATTGGTGAATCCACTGGTCTCATACCCCCAAATAGTAGTCAAAAACAGTTTACACACACCCTTTTTTGATATAATGGAAAAATCCTTTCGGATTCAATTTTGGTTTGACTTGAGAAAAGGAAAGAAAAATAAATAAATAAAAAGAAAAGTAAACAAATAAATGAGCAAATAAAAATAAACCAATAAAATTGTTTTTTTTGGGGGGGGGATTTGTCTTTATTCTCATTGGTAAAAAGAAATTGTTAATATATTGGTATAACGTGTGCAAAAAGAAGCCATTTTTTTTTTTTTTTTTTTTGATACATATAAAAATAAACACGTTTCAAATATATATAAACATACACACAAAAATTCATAAATATGTATTTTGTTTTTAACAAATGTTTGCCAAAAAAACAAAAATTATTTGACAAAAAGGAAATTTACAAGTTTTTAACAAGTGACTTTTTTTTTTTTTAAACAAAAACTGAAAACATTATGTTAGGTATTAGTTGGTTAATTTGGTTAGTAAGGTAGAAATGGTCGCAGTTTAACATCGTGCCTGGGACAATTTACAATTTTTTTGTGTGTGTGATTTTGACTGTTCATGCTTCTCTTTTTGGGTTTCTGAAAAGAGATTTATTTATAATTAGATCCCAAAAAGTTCGGTTATAAAATGTTTTAATTTTATTCTTTTTATAGGTTTAGTGAAAATGTCGGCTATATTATTTTCAGACATCACATAAGTAAGAGTAATAGATTTTTTATTCCATCCCTTATAAAATGATATCAATATGTTTCGACCTTTGATGAATCATAGAATTATTTGCTAATAAGATACTGCTTTGATTGTCACAATAAATTACTATAGGTTTTTACTTAGATCTGTTTTTAAAATAGATTTTAGAAGGGTGTTCAGAAAAATTGCCTCCTGGCGGAATAGGTTAGGGCCATATATTCTGCTTCAAAAGTAGAAAGAGCAACAATTTGTTGCTTTTTAGTTTTCCAAGAGATCATAGGTCCAGTCTTTGATAGTCTAAAACAATACCCTGTTATACTTTTTCTATCCTCAGTTACCCCAATCTGAATCTGAAAATCCTTCTAAATTTAGAGGATATGTAGATTTTTAAATATTAAAGATTGTTCCTTGGTTCCTTTTAGGTAACGAAGGATTTGTTTTGCACAATTACGGTCTTTAATTGTCGATTTCGATAAGTTTTGAGATAGCTTTGTTACAGTGTAACATATGTCAGGCCTAGTTGCGGTCATCAAGTAGATGAGGCTCCCTACCATTTCCCTGTATATTCAATTATCTATGGATTTTGTTTCGGTTCCTATATTTTTATTTATGTCCATTTCGACGGGAGTTGAACGTGGTTTGCAATCTTACATTCCGAACTTGAGCAAAATTTTTTCAATATATCGTGATTGGTTCATAGTTATAGTTCCATTTTCACGGGTAAATTTTATACCAAGGAACCATGACAGTCGTCCCAAGATCGGCTATAACAGTGGTTGCTTTCTTAGTCTTGCACAGTAACAAAGGGGTTAAACTTTCAGATCATGAATTTATGTTCAATCATTATCTCGATGCAATTTGCAATCCCCTTCAATCCATTTGAGATAAATAATAATAAAAAAAAACAGGAGACATTACTTTTTGAAAGCCCCCTCTTATGTGTATTATCTATATATATATATATATATATATATATATATATATATATATATATATATATATATTTATTTCATCTGTTTTATTTTGGGATGTAAGACTGCTTTGTTTTGCTTCAATGGCTCTTGTCAGTAGGTGTCTAATTTATCAATACTGTTTTTTCCCCTAAGTATTTTCGTGAAGAAAATTGACAGATTTCACTTGGATATTATCCTAAAGTATCTCAGAATTAAGAGTACATCTCTTCATTCTTTCTAGTCTAGAAATTACAGCCAGTTTGATTCCTTTTAGAAATAAGACCATTGCTTTCTTGTTAAGAGTGCAGACATTTCAGTAGATCAAATAATCATGATAAGAGTGTTGGTGTGCCAGTAGTTGATCAGATTAGTAGGAAGAATTGCTGCTTTCAATCTAAAATCACTTAATAGTATTGATCGTTTCGTTCTCAGTTCAGGCATAATTTTGCTTTTACCAAACAGTTTTTTTTTGTATTCACTTAGCTTTCCTAAATTGCTTTAAAGAAACAAATCTCTACAGTTCATTGTTTTTTAATACTGAATGAGAAAATATATTCTTTTCAGTCAATAAAATTCATGACTGATACAAAATGATATGAATTGAACTCATGTATTTTTTTTTTTTTTTTTAATTTAGATTTAAAAAGAAAAAATTATTTGCATCTTGTAACAGACAAAATGATTTCATATATAAGGTATTTCCCACCCTCCAATTCTACCCATGAAATCATTCATGATGCTTTCTGCAATTCAACCATATCTGGTATAAAGAAACTTCAGTTTATGCCTGACTTGTCCGCCAATTTTCAGACATAAATAATCCAGCAGTCTTTTTTTTATCGCTGTTCAATCATATGCAGGGACACTTTGTTGCTCGTCTAATCAGTAAGTTGCATGATCTTGAATGAGTTTTACTCATTGGACATTACCTCCCCATTTGTATTTGTGGGGTTAAAGATAATGTTTATCAAAATAACTCCCCAGACTATTTCAAAACAGAAAAGGGACCATCACAAACAAAATCAGTTGTATTCAGATGTTGTTTGCAACAGAAAAGGTGCATATTCGAAGCATATCATTGAACTACAATAAAACAAAGACTGTTTGACATTCTTGACTGAAACTTGGTGGACAAGTCATGCAGACTGCAGTTTACTTCTACCAAATATGCTTGTAAAACGGATCTTTAAAAAAATTCATCAGTAGTCATGTGGAACATTCATCCTCATGATTAGATCATTGCAGAAGTATGAATATTGTAAATTGTAGGAAGGTTGGCCATCTAAGGAAAACTTGGTAGCAAATGATTGGACAAGGCTGACAGAGTGGAATTTGATGACTGCTGGACCATAAGAACTGGAAAGTGAGCTTGTGTAATATCGGGAACAACAGAAAATTGATACTAAATGAGTAGAAGATTCCATGAGTAGGTGGTATTTAATTTGGGTCACCCTGTATCTATTTCTGTTACTGATTAGGCTGAATTATATATATATATATATATATATATATATATATATATAAAAAGGAAGAACAAGGAAATGTTTATCCTAAGCAGATTTTAATATGCTTAAACAAGTTATTTACATGATCAGGACTTTTGTGCATCATAATAATTATGTATACACAAGGTTTTAGCAGTTGTCTATTGTTCTTCATATACATTTTATCAAAGCTGGTAATCTTTTGGACACTTTGAACAAAATTCTGTGTAATCTAGTAGACTGTTCGCATTCTATGCTCTTTGTACTATTGTAAATAACATCTAGTGCAGTGCTTCTTAGCCTTTTATAGCCTGTGAATCCTTTCAGCATGTATCAAATGAATATTACCCTCTTTCAAAAAATCTGACTCAGTGTGCACACAAAAATATGCTTATAAAACTGACAATCGTTTTCTTCTATAACTTTTACATACGTAAATTAACTTTATTATCTAGTTTTAGACACTCATTACCAGCCTAACATGCTAATAGATATCAAAAATTAAATAAAGTAACTTTTTATATTAATAATTAATTACTCAACAGATCAAAATGAAGAGTAAAAAGCATAGTTTACCTAAATATCTACAATATAGCAAGGATCAGATTTAGGAAAACAAGAATATCAAAGAGAAAAAGATCTGAACATTCCTATCCCTATATATAGCATTAAAAGCGTATGCTGTATTTTCGTGGCCATCGGCAATATTACATACCTAATCTACTTCAACAGGTCATATCTTTTTTTATTTTGGGGTCAATTTTTAAAAGAATTACGTTGATGGAAAGAGAATAGAATAAACATTCCAATGATGTTAATTTATTTTTCTTTTATGTATTCAATGTTTTTATGCTCCAAGTTAAAAATGAAAAAACGGTAAAAAATGATGATAGCAAAAAGGGAAACTTTTTTATGTTTTACATTTTATATGTTACGTTTGGATACAAATGCGCGGGGTCAAATTTGATTCGATATGGCTGAAATTTAACAGGCTATATAAACAAAGAAGTCCATCTCTACTGGTGTTTGATTTTTATTTTTACGACCACAGGAAGCAAAGTTATGACCGAGCAAAGTTGACGAAGAATATTTCAAAATTGATAGATAAATCGGTATATATCATTCATTTTCATATACTAATTCTGAAACTATTATCTATATGTAAGTATTTGATAATTATTAATTGTGCGGAAATTTCTTTAAAATGTTATCCTTTATAGAAATTACAGAATATAGAATTTAGCAGAAAACGACTTGCTATACAGACAGCGTATTGACGAGTTTCGTTTATATTCGCTTAAAAATAGAAACCTGTTTTTTCTGCTTTCAAAACGAAAGCAGAAAAGTTTCATTTTTTATTCTGAGTTTGTCAATTAAAAAAAATTATTTTCAAGTTTTTCAAATTTGATTTCCAAACAATACTATTTTGTTGTTTTTAACGCTTTTAGTACACATGTACTAAAAACGTTAAAAAACAACGAAATATACTAAGTACATGCGTTTCTGTTATCATGCTATTTATAACTTCTTACTTATACTTGAGGTAGAATTGTGTTTTTAGTGGTAAAATAAATAAATAGAAGGTACTTGTGCACTTATGCTACCATGCTGAAATAGTTATTTAGAAACCCATCCTTAACATGGGGAAGGAAGGGTGTTTTGTTAACTATTCTGTACTTTCACCTAACAAATAAAATAAAAACTTGAATTTAACTTGAAAATACTATTTGAAAAATTAGCACAGTAACATAAGTGCATAAGCACCTAATTAAATATTACCAAAGGCAAGATAATTACTCTTCTACCTAGTTGGATAAGTTTTAGTGTATTTATTTAATGTAAGTCCAAGAAAACTAACCATGTGGTATCTTTGAAATCTCGACAATGATGTAAAAATATACAAAATACTGTTAGAAACCCAACCAATAAATGTCCTTGTGGCATTTATTGGTTGAATTTCTAATAGTATTTTGTATAATTTTTTTTATTTATTTTTAACTCATTGTCAAGACCATTTTTTTCGAATCTGTAAAACAAAATTGTTTTTTTTTTTAACTGAGGATATCTAGGTGTATCAGAATTTTTGTAGGAATTTTTGACACCCCTAACACAAAACTGCGAATAAAATATAAAAAAATCGTAATTTCTCTTTTAAAAGTGGGTTTATTTTCTTTATGGATTATACTTCCAAAATAAACTATTAAAGTTGTTTTAAAAGTAATAGAAATATTTTTTATTTTTTTATTTTTAAAAAACAGTAATGAAATTAATTGAATTTTACGAGCTCAGTATTTTTCAATTTTAAAACTTTAAAAATCTATCAAAATTTTTCTATTGATTCAATTTTTACGATATTTTCAGGGTCAATGTGAAATTTTATGCTCTTTCCAATAAACTGAATATAATATTTTAGACTTTTTTTTTTTTTTTTTAGAGCTTTTTTTTTTAAATTCATTCCCCCCCCATTTTCAAGTGTCTATTAAAAAGTAAATAATTAATTTACTCACCAAAGTTTTATATATCACAAATTGAAGATAAAAGAACAATAAATAATATATTCAAATTTAAAACAAAAAAGTAATGTTTTTTAGAAATTTACCTGTAAAGTCCGAAGTTTAAAACCTTTTTTTTTTTTTTTAAACCACGTTGTTTGTTTTTTCTTTTGTTATTTTTTTTTTTTAATGAAGCCTTGGTCCTTACTCCTTTAATTGAAAAAAAAAAAAAAAAAAAAAAACTAGGGCTTGAATTACATTTTTCAAGTAGTTATAAGCTTGGAAAGACAGAGGGTTGAATGATTTCACGCCTCCCATTTTGAAATATCCATTGAAAAGTAAATAATTAATTTACTCACCAAAGTGTTATATATCACAAATTGAAGATAAATGATCAATAAATAATATATTCAAATTTAAAACAAAACAAAAAAGTAGTGTTTTTTAGAAATTTACCTGTAAAGTCCGAAGTTTAAAACCTTTTTAAAAAAAAAAACCTCGGTGTTTGTTTTTGTATTTTTTTTCTTCTTTTTAATGAAACCTTGGTCCTTGCTCCTTTTAATTGAAAAATAAAAAAAAATTGGGGCTTGAATTACATTTTTCGAGGAGTTATATGCTTGTAAAGACGGGGTGGAATTATTCAATATTTTTCACGAAATTTCTGACACACCTAGAGGATATCTAAACAATAATAATAATAATAATTAAGCAGTTCGATAAAGAATTTCATTGTGATGCGTTTTGTAAATTTTTACTTTGTTTTCACCTTAACATTTTTCTTTAAAATGACTAACTCAGGTTTTCGACTATGCTGAAAACAAATATTGCATTTAAATTTTCTGCAAATCAGTAGCATTGCGGATATTGAACAATGTCATTCCTTATGTTATTGTTGGTAACCATCTTGGTACGCGTGTTTGTGCATAGTTTCTCATAGTTGCACGCTCCAAGATGGCCACCAGCAATAACATAAGAAATGACATTGCTTAATATCTGAAAACTGCTTATTTGCAGACAATTGAAATGCCATATTCGTTTTCAGCATACCATAAAACTGTGAAAGTAATCATTTTAAATGTTAAGATGGAAACAAGGTAAAAAAAATTACCATTTTATTTCTTTGTTTACATAGTTGAATTTTCAGTAAAACAACAGAGTAGAAATGATGAAAATTAACATCAATCGGTGAATATATACTTGTTGTTTATCAAGATTCCTGGTATCCTGGAAGCTACATTCGAGAATTCATGTAGAGTACGATTTATGGTTGCATTTCAGGAAATAGGGGTATATTTTGGGCCAGATAGAGAGGATTTACAAAATTGAAAATTGAACTGGTCCCAAAATGCATAAGTTCTGGTTGACTATGAGAATTTCCATCTTTTATAGAAATCCAAAATCTATATGAAAATTTTCTTTGATTTATTTTCGAGATTAATTTATATCTACTTAATTTTTTCTTTTTTTATTGAGAGGAGTAGTAAATACCGACCATGAATGCTCTTTAGGCATTCAATGGCTACACCCAAGATTAATCTTTCCTTTGGTGAGGAGGCAGGAAAATGCCTTTTCTCAATAAGGATATATTTAAATACCAGTATAATACTTAGTTTTGTTCAAGAATAGGCACCCACTGCATAATACCATGCACCGGTTTAAAAAAAATTGAAATTTGTACATCTGAATTTATAATTCATGGCTTATGGTAAAGAGATGCATCAGATTTGACTGCATAATCAAAAAGAGCACACAATTTTACATAAAAGTGCCAAGTTTCATGAGAATAGTTTGAAAAATAAATGGTGGGGAAATTACCGAATTTCTTGAAATGTAGAGGTTCGTAATTTAGTCCACTTTTTCTAAAGAAAATTGTCCACGGAAAAGCCTAAATTTTGGCACTTAAAATTCTCATAACTTTTGAACTACTGATGGTATTTGCATAATCCAAACGGTTTTAAGCATCTTTTACATAGCTCTTTTCATGTAAGTTGATAAAATTACAATTATCTAAAAAGAAAAAAATATACTTATAATGCTACTATATATAATAAAAGAGGTGCAGTTTTTCCCCTCTGAACCAAAATACCCAGGTTTACGACAACAGATGGCACCTACAAATTTATTTTGTTTACTCTATTAGCCATTATCTTATTTAACTAAAGAACGACATTATAGACACATTAATTCATAATATTAAAACATTAGATTTAGTCCTAGGAGTGACATCATCATTATCATCCTACAGAAGAAGTAGTTCCCATTTTTCCCCCTATTCGCCAAGTACTACCACTGTCACCCACTTACACTGCATATTTATACTCATAGGAGATTTAAATTTACACCCCCTCCTACGTAATTTATCTATCCATGATTACACATAGCATTTACCTTTCCTTCTTCTACACTAAAAATATTAACATCTCCCCAAACTTGATCCTCACATTCTGATTGGCTGACACTATCCATTATTCGAATGATTACATTCCCTTTACTTAACGAACACTACATCACTTTAATGTCCGCCATTACCGATACATACATATAATTACATGATAGCCAATTATCGCAATCCAACAGTTTGCTTTGTTCTTTTTTTTTCTTCTGGGATTATTTACATTTACATATTTTCCGTTTTATTTTACACCCCCCCCTTTTTTTTTTTTAAATACATGGCCTGAGTTTTTTTTCATTTCTGATCCCTATCGTATCAGCAGAGAGATAGATAGATAGATAGATAGATAAAATCACCGAATCGACAGAGAGAGAGAGATTAAAACAATGTCACAGATTGACCTCGTTTCATTAACATATCATTGCTTGGTTTAAATAGAACAAAAACAAGAGATTATTTCTATTCAGTTTTTGTGCCGTAGTGGAAAGCGGGCCTGCCTTATAACCTACTGGTTGCACTTCATTCTCAACCAAAGGGATACGTTTTTTTAAATTATTGAATTAATACACTTAATATAGTTTTTTTTAATATCGAAATGAAACGAAAAACCTTCATTTGTTTTTATATTTAGGTTTTATTTATTTAATTATTCTTTACGGTGATATGTGAAATAACTGAAACCAAGTATTGCAGTTAATATAAAAAAATAATAAATGAAAAATACACGAAAGATGTATTGTTTCAGGATTCCATGTTTTCATTTGTAAATAAATATCTGCTTCTTAATAAAACTTTGAGACAAACTATTTTTAGTCATGGAGCCAGGCTGCCTACTGCCTCTAATTTTTTTTTTTTTCTTCTTTTATCCCCTCGCTGCTATTTTTTATTTATTTATTTTTTTATGGCTGGTGGTTGCTCAATACCTTTACTACACCACCTTTCTACACCCGTTCTTGGCATTCCAATAGCCGTTCTTACCATGAGGAGTTGGGAGTGTCTATTCCAAAAGCCATTCATAACATGAGGAGGTTGGAAAGCAGCAACAACAACGGTACTATAATTTTTTTTGAGGGGTGGGGGCACGCTTCTACCGGGCAACGCTGGTTAGCAGGTACTGCTAGTTATAAATATCAATTTAAAAAAAAAAAATGCATTTTTCACCCATCCTACATCTGATGTACTTTGATTCTTGAATGAAATAAAAGCATAATGCAATATAATGTACATGTAATAACGTTACCTTGAATTTCTTCCAGTGTTATGGGTCCTGGATATGACCTAAAACTATATCTGATGGTGAGGCCCCCACCTTGCAGGCCTTGGGGAGTGTGGAGCCACCCTTTAATTGCCATTGCTCCCAGGTCCACTCTGACCCAGAGTGGTAGTACCTGTTAGGGTCCCAACTATGGGTTGAATAGAATCCGACTTAAAAAAACAAATATACTCCATTAAAAACCGTTCCTCAAAATAACTAGATTCGGCATTAAATAACCTGAAAAAGGTTGATATGCCGTAAAACAAAAACAACCAACCAACCAGTGTTATGGAAATAGGGAAAATTTTTACTTTGCTGTATATGTAAAATTTAAGAGAAGAAAAATGTATTAATCTGTTCAATGTGCTGCATGGTGGATGCAGAATGTCTATGGCTGGCAAAACTTACTTGCGCTCAGATCATATCATTCAACCAGTCTCTAAAGTTTCATAGTACTCTATTTTACTCACAAAGCTTTGCTTAACCCATGATTTTTTTTTTTCCAGGTCAAAGATGCTACTAGGAAAGATAGAAGCAGTAATATACTTTGTAGTATTATTTAGATTACTGTTCTCATCTTATATATTTTTCTCACAACATTTCAGCTGATGTAACCTACGACCTTCTTTTGCTATTTCTTGTCAAACTCTGAAATCAGTATAGAATTCTGAACCGAACCCTTTATTTAATCCAGGGAGTTAATTATCTTGTTCCTTCAACCATGACCGAGTAGAAGTTTTAATTATCTTACTATCTATACGGAAGGTGGAACTTTCAATCTCCAGAAGACTGTTACTTAGGACTGATTATGAGTTAGCACTATATTCGTTGTACTGTTGGTCCATGTGGGCAATTCTATCAATTTCTGAACGTTTTTTGTTTTTCATTTTTCTTTTTTGGCATTGTTTTTTCTTTTTCGGTATTTTTTCTTTTTCGTTTTTTTTCTTTTTCGGTATTTTTTCTTTTTCGTTTTTTTTCTTTTTCGGTATTTTTTCTTTTTCGGTATTTTTTCTTTTTCGTCTTTTTTTTGGTTTGTCGTTTCCATTTTCTCTCTCTTCCATTGGCAGGAATTGGAGATTATCTCCATAAAATTTCACACATCAAAGGAGTTGAATAATTTTTTTTTGTATGAAAATGCTATTCTGGATCAGTACATTTCGAACAAGTCTATTATGAATAGATATATAGATATACTTTGTATGTATATTTACAGACAGAGGTGCCCATCCCTTTTTTTTTCACTCTCTTTCACACTCCTCCATTAACTCCCTCTCATTCCTTTTATGCGTTGTTCACACATAGTGGATTAGGAAGTTGTTAAAAATAATTGTTTTGAAGTCTTTTCTTTTGCACTTGTAAAATCTGTGAATTTGTTCCGCACCAATTGCTTCAAGAATCTGTTCTTGTGTTGAATAATAATAATGAAACCATTGTTTACTGTGCTCAGATGCACAACTTATCACAGTGCGTGCATAGTATATAAGATAATGTCTATGTCCCAAGAAAATGGCCAGTATATCGGTTATGATATACAGGCATATGGAGTGGGGGGTCAGATGCAGGCTTGGTGAATTTTAGGAAAGAGGTCTGAAGGATTTAAAAGATGCAGTCAACAACTGAGAAATATTTTCTGAAAGACAATTGAAGCTGTGCTGTTTCCTGACTGTTGGGATGTGTTAGACATGTGGAGATAATACCTATTGTAAATTCTAACGGCCTGAGAGTGAGTGTTACCAAGGCCAAAGTGATGATCATTAGCTGTAGTGTTGGAAAGTTCCCCTGCTCAGTTTGTGGAAAGGGAGTCTGGTACAACTACATTTTTTTGTGGTACCTGTAAACACAAGAAATGCAATGGTATTGTAGGTAGGTTGAGAGATATTTATCATTTTGTGTGCAAGAAGACAATGGAGACTGTTAGGAATTCAGATGTGGACAAAGTATATTTGGATGGCAAAGCTATTGAGGTTGCCAAGTTTTCTTACCCTGGTGATACCATTTTGGATCACAAGGAGGAACTAGTGGAATTACAAGTGTTAGGAGTATGTTTAAGGAATTCTACTATTACTGACTAGCAGAGCAGGCGAAAAGAAAAGTCTATCAAGTATGTGTACGAAGTAGGACGAAGAAACCTGGCCAGTGATTGTTGAGGTCATGTGATTAGCTCAGAGGAAGATTACATCTGGACTATATAGGAAGATGTATGAAGAACAGGAGACTGTTAGTATTATAACACTGAAAGACTGTATGAGAGTTTCTGAGTTAATAGATGTAGAAAAATTGAGACAGCAAGGTCAGTTGGCAGGTGTAGGTCAAGAAAAATGTCCTGAGAAAGGTTATCTTGGGAGTCAATTTTTAAAAGCTGTCCAACATATGCCAGCATGTAAAGCAGATGTTAAAACAATGATGATGATTCATTGAACATAAGTTATTTTGCTCATCGCTAGAATTAAAAACTTTCCTAGTGCATAGTTGAACACTAAGAGATCAGATTTGATTTAAACTCTGATTAGCAGCCAGATCGATAGATTGTAACAGAATTCTTTGTTATTGATTGAAGAATTAATATATATAAATGGGGTAGAAATGGATTATTATGTGGTGGGGGGGCTCAACAAGAACTTGTTTACATTGGCAAAGAGGGATCATAGATTAGCATTACAAGTTGAATTTTTCCTTTTCAGATAATTGTTATTTTATCAACTTACATGAAAAGAGCTATTTAAAAGATGCTTAAAACCGTTTGAATTATGCAAATACTATTAGTAGTTCCAAAGTTATGAGAATTTTAAGTGCCAAAATTTAGGCTTTTCTGTGGACATTTTTCTTTAGAAAAAGTGGACTAAATTACGGACCTCAACATTTCAAGAAATTCGGTAATTTCACCACCATTTATTTTTCAAACTATTCTCATACTTATCACTTTTCTGTAAAATTGTGTGCTCTTTCTGATTATGCAGTCAAATCTGATGTATCTCTTTACCATAAGCCATGAATTATAAATTCAGATGTACAAATTTCAATTTTTTTTTTTTTTTTGAACTTGCGCATGGTATCATACAGTGGGTGTCTATTCATAAGCAAAACTAAGTATTATACTGGTATTTAAATATATACTTATTGAGAATAGGCATTTTCCTGCCTCCTCACCAATTAAGAGCTTAATCTGGGGTGTAGCCATTGAATGCCTAAAGAGCATTCATGGCCGGTATTTACTACTCCCCTCAAAATTGAGTAGATATGAATTAATCTCAGAAATAAATCGAAGAAAATTTTTCATATAGATTTTGGATTTCTGTAAAAGATGGAAATTCCCATAGTCGACCAGAACTTATGCATTTTGGGACCAGTCCAATTTTCAATTTTGTAAATCCTCTCTATCTGGCCCAAAATATACCCCTATTTTCTGAGATACGACCATAAATCGTACTCTACATGAATCCTCGATGTAACTTTCACAGTACAAAGATATCAGGAATCCTGATAAGCAACAATTGTATATTCACCAGTTGATGTTAATTTTTGTCATTTCTATTCTTTTGTTTCACTGAAAATTCAACTATGTAAACAAAGAAATAAAATGGTAATTTTTTACCTTGTTTCCACCTTAACATTTAAAATGATTACTTTTATAGTTTTATAGTATGCTGAAAACGAATATGGCATTTAAATTGTCTGCAAATAAGCAATTTTCCGGATATTAAGCAATGTCATTTATGTTATTGCTGGTGGCCATCTTGGTACGTGGGAGCGCAACCCCAAGAAACTATGCGCAAACGTGCATACCAAGATGGCCACCAACAATAACGTCAGAAATGACATTGCTTAATATCCGGAAAGCTACTTATTTGCGGAAAATTTAAATGCAATATTCGTTTTCAGCATACCTGAAAACCTTTAAAGGTAGTCATTTTAAAGAAAAATGTTAAGATGGAAACAAGATAAAAATTTACAAAATGCATCACAATGAAATTCTTTATCGAACCGCCTAATTATTATTATTATTATTATTATTATTATTATTATTATTATTGTTGTTGTTATTTAGATATCCTCAGTTAAAAAAATAAATGGCTTTGTTTTACAGATTCGAAAAATTGGTTTTGACAATGAGTTAAAAATAAATTCAAGTTTCACGATATCTTTTTTATTTAATTGTTAGTTGAAACTACAGAATAGTTAACAGAACACCCTTCCTTCCCTTCATTCCATGTTAAGAATGGGTTTCTAAATGTTATTTTAGCATGGTAGCATAAGTGCACAAGTACCTTAATTGTTATATATTTGTTATTTGTTTTTTGTTTTTTTTTTGACCACTAAAAAAACACAATTCTGTCTTAAGTATAAATAGCATGATAAAAGAAATGCATGTATATAGTACATTTTGTTGTTTTTTAACGGTTTTAGTACATTTGTACTAAAAGCGTTAAAAACAACAAAATAGTATTGTTTGAAAATCAAATTTGAAATACTTAAAAATAATTTTTTTAAATTAACAAACTCAGAATAAAAATGCAACTGATTTTTCTGCTTTCATTTTGAAAGCAGAAAAAAACAGCTTTATTGTTTTTAAGAGAATACAAACGAAACTTGTTAATGCACTGATTTTAGTCAGCCGTTTCCCCGTTAAGTGGATTTGAATTTCTATAAAAGACAATATTTTAAAGAAATTTCTGCACAATTAATAATTATCAAATATTTACATATTATACATGAAAATAATTCTGAAACTTTTATCTATATGAAAATGGATGATATATGCCAATTTATCTTATCAATTTTGAAATATTCTTTGTCAACTTTGCTCGGTCGTAACTTTGCTTCCTGTGGTCGTAAAAATATAAATCGAACTCCAGTAGAGATGGACTTCTATGCTTATATAGTCTGTAAAATTTCAGTCATATCAAATCAAATCTGACCCCGCGCATTTGTATCCACACGTAAAATTTAAACATTGAAAAATCGGTTTCTCTTTTTGTTGTCATCATTTCTTACTGTTTGTTCAATTTTAACTTGGAGCATAAAAATATTGAACACATAAAAGCAAAATAAACATCATTGGAATGTTTATTCTATTCTCTTTCCATCAATGTAATTCTTTTAAAAACTGACCAACAAATAAAAAAGATATGACTTGAAGTACATTAGGTATGTAATATTGTCAATGTCCACGAAAATACAGCATATGCTTGTAATACTACATAGATTGAAACTCGGATGAGGACTTAACATGAAAATAACGATAAGGCAGAGATAGGTTCACAGCATCTCTTCTGTGGGTAAGGGGTTGCAGGGAAGATTAAAGGGTATCACCTACTAGGTTTTGAAGGCAGTTTTGAACTTTGTCAAAGCAGAATATGATGCTCAGAGCAGCTCCTGCCTAGATATAGCAACAGTACTCCATTTTAGGGTGTATTTGGCTCTTATATAGGTAGATTGTGTTGGGAATTAGATACTTTCTGGAGCGGTAAAATGATGCAACTATTTTTCCGACAACGTTAGCAACCGATTTTATATAAATCTTCCATTTCAAATCAATAGTAAAGGTCAAAACTATAAGTTTATCAAAACAGGGAGCCTTTTTTAGTCGAGAGACATTCATATCAATTGGAGTCAAATGGGGATCAGAACGTTTATAGTGAAAAGATAAAAGCTTGGTTTTGGAATGCGTTATAATTAACCACTTTTTACCCCCATCGCACCACATGATCAAGGTCTGAGGAGAGAGACTCTGAGAGATCTTGGTCATTGTTGGCTTTTGAAGTGTTGCCATATATCGTAAGGAAGAGAGTTGGCCACAGGATGGATCCCTGAGGCACTCCAGCATTGATACTTTCAGACTTTTGCCCATTACTTGTATAAACATATCTAAGAGAAAACATTTGATTTTTAAGCCATTTCCAGATATTCTATAGCAAACCTTTATGCCAAACCATATCAAATGCCTTTGATATGTCAAGAGCTATTGCTCTTGAGAGGAAACCCCCATCAATAGATTCACTGATCCTATATAAAACTAGACAGAACATTGCCGGACAGAAACCATATTGCTTGTCACTGAGGTGGTTGACAATTTCTCTATTTAACATGAATTCAAGCAACACACAAAAGACTAATTGGCTAGTACTGAGATGCAGAAGATCAATCTCCACTATTTTTAAATATTGGGCAAACTAATGAGGTTTTCCAAGGTGTTAGGAAGCATTTTTCCTTTATGCATTGATTGAATAGCTTTGCAAAAATGGGTGCTAGTTCTGGTTGTAGCTTGTTGAGTACAATAACTGGAATGTTGTCAGGAATTGTTGCTTTGTTGGTATCAAAGTTCTTGATGAGTATGGTAACATCTCAAACATATGTAGATGTCACTCAAATTATTTTCAGTTTGGGGAGGAAACTTGAGAAGTAGAAAACCCTGATTGTATAGGGTTGAGTTTTGCTGCAAAGTTCTTGGCAAAGGGTTTGACGTCATCTGATGCTGACAAAATCACCTAAGGCCCGTTGATGTTGGTCGGGATAGAGGACACGCATTAATTTAGGACCTTGTTTGCTATTCGCCGAAACTCATGAGAAGCAAGCCTCTGTTTTTCTGCTTTGGAATTGATGAATAGAGCATACGACACTCTCGCGTTTTCAATCTTTTTGTAGTGATTGCTCGCAGTTCTATAAGTAACTTTAGTTTTAAAACATCTATTATGTTTAAAGCAAGTGAAGTAGTGGTTTCTGTGTGCAATGGTGGCAGCACATTCAGGGGTGTACTAAGGCTAGCTGTTCGATTTCTGTTGGAAGTTTTTCGAGGATATGTAGCTGTCTATGATGATAGTCAACCAATCAGTTAAGTCAAATGCTATATCATGCATTCTTTTTAAACATAGATCATAGGGGTAGTTCCGATGTAAACGTTCAGAAACCGTCCCGATTAGCCATTATCGGTACACTGTTCGATGTAGTGATATTTGGGGTGTTGTTATACTTTGTTTTTATCTTTATTGAGACAACCGTTGAGACAAATGTTGTTAGAAACAAATCTAAAACACTTGTAAATTGTTCATCAGCATCAGATACGCAAGGAGTTAATAATCTGAGTTAGGTCATAAGGGAGAGAAATCATAACAAAATCTCCCTTTGTCATCTGTTTTATTTGAGTGAATTAGCTGTTCAACATTGTGAACATTAAAATCTCCCTTTGTCATCTGTTTTATTTGAGTGAATTAGCTGTTCAACATTGTGAACATTAAAATCTCCACAGACGTAAATGCTCGCTGAAGAATAAGCAGGCAAGGTATGATCAATTTGCTTAGCGATACTCTCAAAGATAGCTATGCCATTGTTGTGGGAACGGTAGAGGGCAAATATAAATGCTGTGCCACGCTAAGGCACATATAGGGATGTTGAGGGTCTTCTTTGGAGATGTCCCTGCAGAGGGGAAGGTATCCTTGATTTAAGCACATATTCTATGTCCATAGTGATCTTGATGATCAGGTTTGGATATAAAGTTAGAATAGCCTTTGATGGAGAAGTCGGCTAAAGAAGCAGTTGAATTAATGCCAATTTCAGAGAAGAACAACAAGTCATCGATTAATTTCAGCTGACAATCGTCCAACCCCACTAACTCTAATCCTTAAGTGTCTTTTAGTCTTGGCAAGTGGTGACCTCACAGTAAAAAAGAAATGTTCCCTGGTTTTAATAGATTTAACTATTTTTTGCTGTTTGATATTTAGTTTAGTGTGATAGTTAAAAAAAAAAAAAAAAGTCTGGATTTAACAAAATGAAAAACTAATGTTAAATGATTCGTAAAGCTTTTGAGGAGTTCACTTTCCTACTTGTATTCAATATCTTAGATGTGCATCTCTTCAAAGCAAAAGGGGAGAAGACTTTTGAATGGAAAAAAATTCGATAATTTTTACTTCTGCTCAATAATTTCAATTTTCAGCTTAAAAGTACATGTCTGGAATCTCTTGTTCTTTTTGTTCTACCTATGGAATGGTGGCAGAAAGTACTTTCTAAGCCAATAACATTTTGAGTAGATGCATAATTGTGGTGAGGGCTTGAAGAAGGCTTCTAACCCACAGAAATACAATAACTTAGCTTATGATAAAGTCACAGAGACTAGCTTTATCATCCAAGTTTATATACTGTATAATAATTCTGGCCAATGGGTTTTTTTTATCCCAGTTATATATATCTGCATTTTTGTATAATACATATCAACAAAATTATTTGTAGAAAATAAATAACAAACACAAGTTAATTACAACTGTA
The DNA here is from genome assembly GCF_053919585.1 of Euprymna scolopes. Lineage (NCBI taxonomy): Eukaryota > Metazoa > Mollusca > Cephalopoda > Sepiida > Sepiolidae > Euprymna > Euprymna scolopes. The sequence goes on along the minus strand of NC_136499.1, from coordinate 72,205,117 downwards.
AATCATTATGTATAGCTTTACATGGATGGAAGTAATCCACACAAAAATAAAAATATAAAAAAATATAAACAGTTGACCGATTTTTAAACAACCTAATGTTTACATTTACATGATCTCATTTTGATCTACAATCGCTTCAATAATTTTTGATTTCCCTTGAGACCTATTATTCACTCCTGTATCTGGAAGAGGTCTGTACAAACATTACCAGAAACTGTTTCACCATTGATTTCAATTGAAAAAAAAAACGCCCTGATTCAGTTCAATCAGCATCTTTGGACATTGGAATGAACTTCCAGGAAATGTAGTAATTGTGCCAAAGCTACAGTAATTCAAGACAAAATTGGGTAGGTAATCCCTCATCCTTCTTCCGTAGATGGCAACTGAAACATCCATGTCAAATTTATTAAACTGAACATTTGCACACGTTTCTTCATAATGATCACATCTCTACTGCTTTTAATTATTTTTTTATTTTGTCAAAGACAGGTCAGTCTCCACCTGCACCCATCATCATTTTTCAATGTAGAGGGAGCCACCTGCAATAAATTAATTGGCTTTCTCAAAAAAGAGAGTAATGCTTGATAGAATTGTCTCCTAGAACTGATCCAGACTCGTACTCCACTTTGGTATAAGGTAACCCCCCCCCCCACATTGGTTAAAAATTAAATGAATGTAATCAGTATCTTTACATATTTAATTTCTAGTAGATATAAATGTTGCATGGTTGATATAAACTTATCTCTGTTTATTTATCATTTTTTCTATTAAAATTATGGTCCTGGATATGACCTTAAATTATATCCGATGGTGAGGCCCCAGCATGAGGACTTTGGGAAGTGTGGAGCCACCCTTTAATTGCCATTTACGCCAGGTCCACTCTGACTCTGAGTGGTAGTACCTGTTAGGGTCCCAACTATGGGTTAAATAGAAACCGACTTGAAAAAAACAAATATATTCTATTAAAAATTTTTCTTCAAAGTCACTGGATTCGGCATTAAATAACCTTAAAAGGGTTGATATGCCGTAAAACAACCAACCAACCAACCAATCTTTTAAAATTAAAAAATTAAATTCATCAGTCGCTCGTGGATCATCTATCTATCTATCTATCTATCTATCTATCTATAAAGTTGACATTTTATGATGTCATGCATTTTCAAGTAATCTAATATTAAATCAGCCAGATTTTAGAATTTAGTCTTAGATAGTATTGTATCAGACACATCGATATTTGATTCTGCTTCACCATTTGATATTTGTTTTTTTCGAGCATTTTCTTTAAAATAATTAAATGCCTTTTGTTTCACTGTGTTTGAAAATATAATTATTCTGGCTAGGAAGATTGTTACAATGGCAACAATTTTAAATAATGATTCAAAGGGAGATAACTCCTATTTTAACCTGCAAAGGTTTCTCTCCCTTATATGAGCAAATTTTTTTTTCCATTTTCTCTTTTGTATTAATATTTGATCATGACTAGGCGGTTTTTTGTGGATGTGTTTCTTATTTACGAGCTCCAAGCCCGTGTTTCTCTTTGATGAGCTCCAAGTCCTTGTACTCTTTCAACATAAATATCCCTGACAAACCCGACAAGCAAAAAATCCCATCTTACACTGAAGAGATCTCTAGATACTGGAAAGCCTTCTATCTAAATAGCTTTTTTGCTCAAACTGTTAGATTTTGAAATTCTCTCTGAGGTCTCTGCTTTCGTGACTTTGAATCTACCACTCAGATACTCATTTGATATAACAGCCAGACAACATCCACTTCAAGCACCTATTTGTTTAAAATGTAAAATCATTATTTTTCCCAAATATCTTGCTCTCGGCCTGAAACTCCATTTAAAGAGGTACTAAGATTTTTCCCAAAGGGAAATAAAATTTTGGGTGGCCAAAACTAACACCTCTCACTCCCTCCCGTCATTTGCAGCAAGTCTGTTGTGCACATAAACATGTAACCCACTAAACATACCATCTAGTGCATATCCATACAAGCAAAACTTTTTACAGTATACTCACAAACATGATATAATACAAATTCTCAGCTAAAATAAATTTGATGGGTTAGAATTCATTTTTTTCTTTTTTTTTTTTTTTTTTTCATTTTATTTCAACCAAAGTTCTCAGAAATCAGGAGGCCCCATTTCCTGGGGCTAACACTTCGTCTCCATATGAGATACATAGACATTCAAATATTCCATTAAAGTTCTTTACCTCTCAAACACTTTGTTAAAGAAGTTGAGAACAATTTTTCTCTCCCTAATTGACCATTTAATTATGTTATAGTATACCTTTCTTGTGGTTTCATGGTCTTACTGGATTTCAGGACGAGATTCATCTTGTCTCGTGGAGTATTCAGCTTTGTGCTGTTACTCGAGTTAACATCACTTTGAGAAGGTGCACCATTCATCGTATACTCCACTGTGTGTTAGCAATACCGAGATCTTGTTTAGGCCATGAATACTATGTGATTTTAAATATTTAGTCAAGCTTTACTTGTACAGAAAAGTATTCTCATGCCAGGTTGTCCTGACAAACCCTGTACAGAGAGATCTTAGACACTTGAGGCTAATGTTTAGTAGATATTCCTTTCAGAGCAATGAGACTGAAGTGTTAGCAGGTAAGATTATCTCCTGATTGACTGAAAATCTTGCTTTCAGTATAGAGCCTCTCAAATATTAGATCTCTCGGCCTGCTGTAGGGGTAGTCTTGAATATAAAACAATTTACTTAAAATTCATTTCACCTTTAGTAAAAAAAATAAATAAATAAAATAAAACCACCAGCAAAATAGTTGCATGATCGCCTGGCCTGTTGTAGGGATAGCCTTGCTGTGTGCCTATTCTTCAAACCAGCCTTTTTTTTTTCTGGAATGATGAAAATGTCAGAATATTTGATTTTTCCATTTAGCTATGATGAAATATCATTATGAAATCTCAGAATCTTAAAAGAAATTGACACAATTCCATCTGAGATGACAGGAAGAATTTTGGGAACAATTCCATCAATATTGCCAAAAGCAGCTGCCACACATCTGATATATTAAAAAGAACAAAATATTAAAACTATTTTTTTATGTACTTTTTTCTTACTTCTATCATATGTGTGTGTAATATATATATATATATATATATATATGGTCTGTATCCACAGATTAAAATCTGGAGAATCTTTACTATGTTTATGTAACAGTGTTTAAGCTTAATAATAAATAGATACATAAGTTTTATTTATACAAACATTTTGCTACACATAAAGACAGTCGAAACATGTTTTGATGTGTAAACAAATGTTTGTATAAAAAATTTTTTATATAATATTATGCTTTTCCTTTCCTTAGTTAGTTCGTATATTATACTTTAAAAAGGCCAAATTGCTTAAAACAAAAAGCCAAATTCGTGAAATTTGACTTAAAAAGGTCGATCTGGTAGTCTTGGATAGAATGTCGTCCATTTGATGTAATCTCGTTTTTAAATATCGTAATAATATATGATCATTGTTGTAATGGTTTGCGAAAGAACTCCTAGTAAGTTTAATGTGCAAAGTTCCTTAGCAAAGAAATCAGGGAAACATTACGTAAGGAAAGAAATGGTAAAAAAAAAAACATAGTCTGCCAAGAGGTGATGGACTGAAAGAATAAATTAAAGATTGTTTCTGACAATCTGATTTTATTTGCATTGAACTATGTAGCACAATATTACTGTGAGTATTTATTAGTACTTATTAATTTATCTCATTTGAGTGAGTTCTATACTTAAAATACAATGGACACTATTAACATTTCTATGAAAATAAACTCATATTTGCTGTGTGCTATTGACTTTTCTGTCACCCCCCCCCCAACTAATTTTTTGTAAAAACATTTAAAAAATACATTTCTCATCCTGTGGATCTTTTTTTAATTTCATGCAAATGTACTTTGTATTCGAAGGTGTTTTAGATAGGTTGGTTTTGTATTGGAATGTCTCGGACAAGTATCGATAATCAAAAATAAATCCGATTAAAGAAGGAACAGTTCGATTTTGACCAAAGTTAACTCATACAGCCTTATCACAAGTGCAGTTGAGAAGTTTTATCACCATAATTATAAAATCAACACTAGGTTTTTTGATAAGACAGAGGCGCCTCTGGAATGAATGTTTAGAATACAATTGAACCATGATACTTGACTTTTGCAATTTAAACTGTAATTCAAACCATTATATAAAAATAATTTTATAAAGTCAACTATAACTTCAGTGCAATGTAGACTACAATGTATTGTGGACTAATCACTGTGGGGAGGCATGTGAAGCTTTCTCCCAATGTACCGTGATGAATCGATCCTCAACTAGAGCAGGTAATCAGTCGATTGGATTGAAAAATGGGTAATTTCACCAATCTCAATGCTAATAAAAGTATTGGAATTCTCATTCAAGCCTGAGCAACATCAAGTCTCCCTGCAAGTGTGTGTGTGGTTTGAGTTCCGTTATTGGAGTGTTGATTTAATTTGAATAAAAGAAAGTATGTATCATATACATTTGAAAGACAAATCACAACGCAGAAAATAAATATTTTACTGGTTTGAAATTTATAATTTATATATTTCTGAGCATCTCCATCTTCAGAATTTTGTTTTTGTTTTGTTTTTCTTTCTTACCATGTTGTTAAGATGGAGAAAAAAAAAAGAAAAAAGTCTCTCAGTGGTTGTATTTTGAAATGAGGGAACGGTGTTTGGCTACGCAAGATTTAAGTGGTTTGAGTTCAGTTATGGGAGCATTGATTTAATTTGAATAACAAAATATGTATATGTGTTTGAATACCAAATCATAAACAAATAATTTCAAAGTAAAAATTTGTTTATTTTCTGTGTTGTGATTTGGCTTTCAAACATATGATACATATTTTCTTTTATATTTTATTTTTATATATATATATACACACACTGGTGATTGTATAAGCATAAAACACTAGTGTCTGTAGGTATAAAAATTAATATTCATTTAAAACTATTATAGTTATAAAGTTCCTTTACGAAATTAAAAGTTGAGCCTTATTTAGGGAATTTAAAACAGTCAACTTTTGTAATAATGCATTATTCCAACTTCCTGTTGTTGAATACTTGAACTACCTACTCTGAACGCCCACCAACATGGCGATCATAAGTACTTAATTTCCTTCTATTCATTTGTTAGTTATTGATGGCCTGGAGGAAAGACACTAGCTTATAAAGTCAAGGGTGGCTTTGTGAACTGGTTCAAATCTACTGACCAACAGTAATCATCACTTCCCACACTGATTATTGCATAAACAGGAAACTTCAGTGTTTGTAGGTATAAAAATTACTATTCATTTAAAATTATAGTTATATAAAACCGTTATCCATAGCAACATAGTGTGGCTAGACCTGAAACCAGAACTCCAGTGAGTCAAGAACATCTTAGACATAGATTTTATCATGCTATAAAATGTTAATTTTTGTTTTATATATATATATATATATATATATATATATATATATATATATATATATATATATATTTTTTTTTCTTTTGTACATCTTTTGTATGTTTTTTTTTTTATTTTATAGATGTGCCATGACGTGCCATGAGCCCCATCCTCCATCCGAGGAGGGCCCTAACCATTTTGAAGAGGGTCCCAAACCTCTAGAGGAGTTGGTGGGTAACACCACTAAACATGCCCTGCTCACCTTGTATGAAGAACTACTGGCCGAGGTGCAATTAGCAGAAGAGGCTCAGCGCTCTCGAAAGTTCACAGAGCAGCTTTATTGTTTCAATCACAGGAATGTGAAATCGGTGCTTCACTGGACGAGTTTTTTGATCATATTTATTCTTGCTGTCTTCTTGCTCATCGGTTATGGATATCGACATATTGAGTACGTATATCTCTGCTTTCTTCATAAGAATTTAATATTCTTATTAATCTTTTTTAATTTTCTGTTGTATAATGGAAAGTTGTCTGTGTTCAACTAAAAGACAAAGACTACACAAAGCACACCCACAAAGCTGATATATTCTTTTTCAGTATTGTCTCTGTCAAAATATAGGCACATTTTTTTCTCTGTATTTAAAATTTTTTTTTTTTTTTTTTTGAAGCCATTTGATGTAAAGAACTAAAAAAAGAAAAATATACAACTATAAAGTCAAATCAGTCAACAAATAAGTGTGACATGGATTGATTCCGACCCAGAAAACAGCATTTCGATCGCCTTTGTTAGACAAATTGCTCAAAGAATGTGAGAACTTAACAGAATTAATCAAAGAAATCAACACTTGGGGACTGTATTTATTTTTTAATGTAATTCTTAAACAAGTTTTTCCTGTTGTCAGAGAAAGGTGAGAGAGACACACACACACACACATGCACGCTGATATGTACAAGCTTTGCTACACTGACATGACAGTGTTTCAATCTGTAGTTATTAATAACTAGGGCTATGACAACAGCATATTCTTTTTTATTGTTTTGACTTTCGAGTATATATCTGACACAGACACAGTTAATCAACAGAAAACCACGTCACTCTATATAAAAGCATATAAGATATCAATGGATACACACTCAAGAAAAGAATATGCTGTTGTCCTAGTTCTATTAATAACCCCAGGGGAAAAGTCTGTTTTTCCATTTAGGTGTTCATATCATTTTTCAATATGAACACCTAAATGAAAAGACAGTCTTTTTGCCTTAGTTATCAATAACTAAAGATCAAAACAAAGCTTGTACATGTTCATATGAATAAAAATATTAATATAAATAACTATTTATTAATGAGCATTATTATATAAACCCGATGGATATTCTCTAGATTTTTATCCTAAAAATATGTTCTTAGATGTGTATATAGATCAACGTTTTCAAAGAAAGATGTTACACACGCTTAACTTTAACTTCTATTTTGTTGTCCATGTTTCTTGTACGCATTTTTCAAAAAACAGAAAAGAAAAAAAATAGAAATCAATTGAAGTTTTTATTTTTTTACCTGTAGAGTAATATATTTTTGGAAATAAATTGTCAGATTAAATAAAGTACAGCAACAGTGTAGCACATTTTAAGATAGAATTAGATGAATAAAATGAATACGTATTAGATACGTTTGAAGCCAAAACAATGCATTATTACAAAATAGACAGATATTTATTTTGTTTGAAATTTATAAATGTTTCGAAGATACACTTCATCATCAGTATGTTTTTTTTTTGTTTTTTGTTTTTTTTGCCACGTTGTTGTTGGAGCATAGTCTTCGAAATATATTTATAAATTTCAAACAAAATAAATGTTTATTTTGTAATAATGCATTGTTTTAGCTTCAAACGTATCTTAATACGTATTTATTTTATTCAAATTCAACCAGCGCTTCTATCAAGGAACACCAATCCTAATTAGAATGAGATGAGTTTTAAAATAATGGTGGTTTCAACGTAATTAAGAAGGCAGTTTTGGGAAACTATCAGATGCAATATTTAACAGAATTTGATCTGGAAATTACTATTTTTAAACATGTCTCTGCAAAAATTTTTATTTTTCTTCTGAAACATTGAATTCAGAAGAGTTAATATTGAGATTCTCCAAAAGAATAACAAACTAATAATAATAATAATAATAATATAGGCATGAATGCTCTAATGGATACCAACCAGGTCTGTGGAGTCTATAGCCTCAATGCTGTACTTGAACTCATGAAATATTAAATGGGTTGATTGTGACTTAAATTTTCTAATAATAGTTTATATATCTAACATAAAGTTATTTTGTTGGATTTTGGACTTTTAGGTCTAAAGGCCATTAGAGGATAACAGTTAATGTAAGGTTGTAGTGTAGTAATCGTTTAATAATGTAAATAGGGCGGAATTTGGATTATTTAAGGGGACGGTTCAACAAGAATTTGTTTACATTGGATTTGAAGGCTATGATATTGTAGTCAGCCGGTTCCACAGGTGAGCAGTTCTAGGAAAGAAGCATTGTTCATGGAATCTGTTTAGATTTAGGCACAGATAGAATGAGAGAAATTATTGATAGTGGTTGTAGCTAGTCAAGTGTTTTGCTTTTTGTGAAAGTCCGGCAAGGAGAGACTATAGATTGGAGATCAAACAAGCACTTGCTATAACCTCTACATTTTTGTATTTTGTTGCTTATCAGGTTGGTCAGGGGTATTTATGCTGAGGGAGCCTGAGTGCAGCAGGTTTGTTGGAGCAAATTCTCTTGAAGTACTTGTAAAACAAACACAGGAATGCAATGTTGTGACAGAGGCTGGAGCTTGGTAAACAGTATGGAACCTATTAGGTTAGAGGCTCTTTTTTTGGGCCCTACCCAAAAGGGAGAGACTAGTGGTTAGTGCACCAGCCCAAATGTTGCAACAATACACCATGCATGGATGAATGGTGACTTTGTAGAGATATAGGATACTGACAGGTGTAAGAAGTTTTCTAGTATGGTAAAGGGAGTCCACTTTATTTTCAGCAGGCGTGTATGCCAGTTCATGTTACTTGTGAATGAAAGGCCGAGGAGTTGGAATGTTCAACTTGAGAAGTATGCTAATTAGTGGTTCTTAAAGTTTCTTTAATTGCTAAAGGAAAAGATCTTTTGTTGTGGTAGCATTAAATGTCATTGTCTATTTCTGTCCTCCTTCTTCCACTACAAATAGAACCTGGTGTGATCAGCAAATATACTCATCTCGGATGCAATTGCTTAAGGGAAGTCGTTTATGAAAATCAGGAATAATAAAAGTCTAAGAATTGATATCTGGATTTCACCTGTATTGATGCCATGTAGTTTAGAGGATCTGATTGTATTAAATATTCATGCAGTAGTATTGTACAAATTGTTTTTGAAAATCTTCGTACATAAACCTTGTCAAATGCTTTGTATATATCGAGTACTACCATTGTAGCTCATCCAGTGTATGGTTTGTGTGTTCATAGATGACTGTTAAGATTATTCAGACTTTATTCTAACAATGTTTTGGCCAACGTAATCTCATTCTTTATTCAGGTGCATCTTGTCAAACTTGGGAATCTGTATGGAATTTCAAAGAAACTGTGGCGCCATGGATATAAATACTAAGTATAATCTGTTCTAAGTGGATCTTCGATCCTCAGTGCGGACAATAAATACTAAGAAGACAATTATGAATTAAGACTTCTACCCAGTAATGTCAGATTGAATGAGACTTTGTAGATTAAGTAAAGGGTATGTTCAAAATTTATTACAGATTCCTGACTATGATAAAACAGCTAAAGAAGGTTGGAGGTACCATCAGTCGAAACATTGTGAGAATGACATCCAAGATAAGAACAGTAGCCCAAACGATACAAATTTTGTGATAACATTGGATTTGTCTTGTCTATAACTGACTTACACATTTTTTTTTTTTTTTTTTTTGTACTTTTAATCTTTTTTTTTTTTTTTTTTTTTACATGGAGGTCACCACTTATCAAGGCCCAGAAACCACTCGGGAATAAGGGTTATTGCGTGTACAGTAATCAATGAGATAGTATCGTAGTAATCGTTAGTATTGGAGATTTGATAAAGTGTCTTACTTAAGGGGGCGATTTATCAGGAATTTGTTTATGTTGGACTTGAAGACATCCACATTGTAGTCAGGTGGGAAACAGGCAAACAGAAGAGAATTCCACAGGTGTACACTTCTAAAAAAGAAGCTTTGTTCATGGAATCTATGTTTTGATTTAGGCACAGATAAAGAGTGGGGAAAATTTGTGACAGTGGTTTCAGCTAGATGAGTGTTTTTCGTGAAAAATTGGCGAGGGGAGACCAGAGATTGGAGTTCGGACGAGCACTTGCTATAGAAAGTTCAAATTAATTCCAATTAATTCTAACATGTGTAACCAATGAATTCCGGGTAATTAATATTATATAATATTTATAAGCACTTTGATTTTTAAAAAGACTGGCATGTTTTTCAAGGCTGTGAATTACTTTTAAAGATAATCATCACTAATTTAAAGTTTTCTTTTTTACTATTTTTTTTTTTGTTTGTTTTTTCTGTGACTCTGAGGTTTTGAAAGATAGGAGTTTAATTTTTTTAATTTCCAAAGAATCAAGAATAATGAATCTGAGTTTAAATTTTTGGAATCCTGTGAATCAGTCAGAACCTATACCATCTGTTTGATTAAAACATACTACAAAACAATCACCTGTTGCTCTAGTGGGCACTGTATAAAAAATAGTTAACACGACTAAAGTTATAATCTTATAAAATATTTAATTTATTAATTTATTGGTATTAAGCTCTAATAGATTTAAAATTGTATTTAAATTTAAGAAATCTAAAATTTTGTCATATATTTTATAAAAAAATTAAGGGTAGGTTTTTGTTTTAGGAGAATTTTATATTATATATTTTATAAGAGAAGTAGCTTGGGTGCCCTGCATTGCCCGGGTGTTTTGGAGGTGTGTGTTAAGCAATAAATAAAAAAAGGGGGGGGGTAGTAGGCAGGCAAGCTTGAACCCGTACTGCAAAGGAGGAAAAGAATGTGGAAAAAAAAGGTGACGTCTTTGCTGTTGCGTCAATCGCCAAACCGGAAATGGCGAATGTTTAAATTAAGGCTTGTTAATTGAAAAGAGGGGATAACTTTCGAAAATATTGGTGAAAAAAGCGACCCCCCTCTCTGTAGAAAGGTGCCCAGTTGAGGGTGAAGGAATTAATGTTTTTAGCCAATTTTTCAATATTTGTCGTTCGAAGGGTCAAACTTCAAAATGATACCGATCTCATGAAAATCCGTCACCTCTGTCAAAAGTTTTAGGAAGACATACATACATTTAAACAGACAAGTGAGATGTATATTATAGATAAATATAAGAAAATCACCAATTTAAACAGAACTAAAACCGGATTAAAACAGCAAATCTTAAACAATATCCTATTGGATAGAGCTATATCAGTAATAAATAAGAAAATATACTTATCTTAACACTTTACTGTAGTTTCATACTATTACCAATCAGAAGTGTATCAGACTGAACTCCGATAAGTATCGTTCTGATGATGGTTGATGCAGTAACACATACACACACTAGCCATATCATGACCTGTTGCATGAGTCAGTTTTTCTGTATTATCTTTATGGAAAACATAGAAGTAAAGAAACTTATTATTTTGCCATTTAATTTATATAAATTATATAAATTAAATGGCAATACTGATAAAAAAAAAAAGAAAGAATCACTAAATGTTTAGACAAAAAGAAATATTAAAGAGTGATTGAATAAAAATAGTGAAAGAAATACATAGCAAAGAGAAAAATGGGTGACATGTTTAATTAATTACAAATTAAGGCTAATTAAAACAGTTAAAACAATTTCTTAAAATATAACTCAGTAGGAAACAAAACTTTAGGGAAACAAACGTTCATTCACAGTTTTAATAAAATAATTCAAAGTCTATTAAATATCAATTTAAAACAAATTAAATTATAAACTTAGGAACAAGATATCTTGTGATGCATGAGGCAATTGAAACATACCATCATTTTCGATATGAAGGCAGATCCATAGCATCCCTCATCCTTCAGTTTCTTCTTGTTGCAATTAAATATCCCTTGATTGTCTGCTTTCAGTTTATTTTTAGTCTTTCTCTTCTTTTTCTATCAGGAGTCCATTAAAACACTTAGTTGACACTTCTCTCTTGGGCCAATTTTAGGGTATGTCCAAACCAGTCTAGACATTGTTTGAAGATTATTAATGATATTACCTATTGGTTTATGCAATCTCTGATTTCTTTGTTGGTAATTCGATCATTCCATTTGATACCCAGAATCTTTCTAAGGAACTTGGCTTCAAATGCATCTAATTTCTTTTCTTGAGATGCCAAGTTTCTCTTCCATATTACAGTGCAGACAAGCTGTTGTTCTAAAATCTTAATTTAGATCTGAGGATAATTTTTTTTGTTTCCCAACATATTGCAGAGCTGATTAAATGCTGCTAAGGCTTTACATATGCTGCACTGCGACTCCCAGCCCATATTGCCTTTGTTTATGGAGTTTCTTAAATAGGTGAAGTTGTCAAATATAACAATTTCTTTTTGGTTGATAAAAACGTTTTAAGATGGCTGATGTGTCCCAGAGAGCATGTTTTAAGTTTTATTGGGATTGATATAGACCAATGCTCCTTGCTTCATCGTGGACCTTGTTGACAATGGTCTAAATTAATGCCACCCACATCTTAACCTAAATTATTAAATTGTTTGAATTGGATTTTTTAATTTGAATTTTATGAAAAAAAAAGAAATTGTTCTTGACATAATTCACTTGAAAGTTTAAATTATTTTCATCTAACAACAACAAAAAAACGATTGTTTAATAAATATTTCTAGACTTGGTTTTATTTCCATTCTATGCATTTTGTTTTATATTTTTGTTCTAGTTTTCTCTTTTTACTTATGAAAGTATATTCACCTGTGTTTGTCTAATGTTGCTTATCTGCAAGCCATTTTTGTATTAAAACGTTTTTAATGTCTTTGTATTTAATCTGGTTATCTTCAATGTTCATTAAATAGAAGAGCCTTTTAAAAGCATCTTCTGCCTCTTGGCAAGCAACAATTAAACCTGGGAAATATGCAAGCTGGTATCAAAGATCAAAGATAACCATATTTGATAAGTAAATCAATAATATAGCCTGTCACCCTTTTTACAATTCTTATTTTTTTCACTTTTATCCCTTGAGCAATTGATCAATTATACAAATTTAATTTGATTACTTCTCTTCTTCTTTTAGCTTAATTTAATCCGAAAGATTCATAATAATGCAATTTTATAATTGGAGAATTTTTTATATTATATATAATGTTGCAATAAATAATACTAGTGTATCTCTGCTGCAAAAAAAAAAAAAAAAAATCACTGCAAAAATATATGAAGATGCCATCTAAAATGTTGGCAACATAAATAATGATGTACTTGCTATTGGGTACCTTACATGAAGATAGATGTCGAACAGAATAGCAGATTATTTACACTTTTTTATATAATTATATAAGCAATAAAACTTGTTACTTAAAGTTTTGCAACACTTGAAAAACTGTAGTAACAAAAATATTGCATGTATAATTGAATAAACAATATACTGTAACTACATATTAAGTTTACCCATCAGGTGCCGAGATAGATGTACCCATCAGGTGCCGAGATAGATTTGTACATACAATTTATACATCAGATATTAAGATAGATCATGTTCAAGCACCATTTTTGGTCATATTGAAAGTATAAATATTGAAGCATAAAATAATTAAATTTCATAATTTGTAAAAGTATAAACAAGATTTCTGCTTATTTTAAGGTGCCAATACCATTAGGGTTGTTGGCCTGCGATTATTCCTTTGTTGTGGTAGCAGTTTACAAAATGTTAATTTCCAATGCAGTTTATACAATGAAATAATTTAAAAGTCAACCGAATGATACTGCTAATACAAATAATGATAATAATGATGAGATGGAGATTTGCTTAATACTTTTTTTATTTTTTCTTAACTATTAATTCTTTCTACTCTTCACACTTTACCTACTTGTAAATTGACAGTAGGTATATATATATATATATATATATATACATATTATATATTAGCAAAAGTATCTGTCGTTGACTGGGTTCAAAAACAGCCTACAGAAAATGGACTCTGATTTATGAAAGTATGATAGGTTATGAAAAGGAAGAGTTGTAAAGAGATAGCTTCGAATTTGGGGGTATCAAAACTAAAGCAAAATATGATGAAAGTAAAAATAAAATAGATAAACCCCATAATTTATTATACCATACCTGTTCACACTGAAACATTTATCACAATATTCTGTGGAATCTATATTAAAAAAATCTTGTTAACCTTTGACATATTTCCATTCTATGAAGGTTAGGTGCGAACGAAACCCCCAATAATTTTATTATACCATATTTCTTCAAACTGAAACATAATTATCAAAGTATACTTACGCAGATAGATATGAAAAGTCTTTATTAAAGTTTGTGCCTATTTCCATTCCATGGAGGCCAGGCGTGAACACAGATTCCACAATGTTATTATACCATCCCTATTTAAGTTAAAATATACTTATCAAGGTATTATGTACATCTATATCAAAAACACTTGTAAACGTTTTTTTTTTTTTAATTTTCTATCATCTTCTATCATTATATGTGATCAGTTTCCTATAATAGTCAACCATATAGGAGCCTATTCGTGACCAGACACCCTCACACACAGATGTTCAGCTTTATATTATATATATATATATATATATATATATGCATAGATCATCGTATAACGATTAGATCACTGTCTGACTGACGTAATGAACATTTAAATTAAAATGTTTAAAATTCAACGCTATTTCACACGGTTAATGGTAGCTGAATGGATACGGTCTCCGCTAATCGAGCCAGAGATGTCTCGTGTCGCAGGGTTCGAATCGTTCGGCTGGTGTTAATCGTGACACCCTGCACTGAAGAATCCCGAAAGGATGAAACACTAGTGTCTGTAGGTATTTAATTATTATAGTAAAAAAATAATTATATATACTAGCAGGCGCTTGCATTGCCCAGTTGTTAAATACATTTAATATGATATTTTGATTAATGCAGATTATATTGTATTGGAGCCAATATATAGTAATGATTTAAAAGTTAAAAAAAAAAATGACTTGTGTGCCACCACCAAGAATCAAAACCAAAACGTTTAGCTTACGATTTACTTTTTCCTTTGACGTTAATACTATGTCCTATGAAGACATGTTTGCTGCAAAGCTAAAAATTAAAACATGTACCAATAGCTATTACGTTACGCATGCATGTTCGTAATGCCGTCGTTCGACCTTTACCTGGCAAATTCTATATAATTTTCACATTTTTGCATAGATTTTCCCCGGCTAAAACTTGAATATAAAATTTTGCATGGGTTCGAATATCCTGTATATAAAGTTTGTCAGTACACTAAAAACTGATAGAGGAGTTTTATAGGCAAAATTTTTTAAACAAATATATATACAATACATAAATATATATATAGAAAAAAGTTTGTGTTTACTATAACCTTTTTATGCAAATATTATGCAAGTATGAATCATGTAGAATATCTTCATGAATATAATTGCATGTAATAGTTAACTAAAGATGATCATCTCATAAGAAAACCGAAAAAAAAAACTAACATGAAATTAAGTAAAATTAATGCTTAAAATAATATGCAAATTAGCTAAATCTTTTGCAGATGAATGCAATTTCATGACCCATATATAGCAAAGTTGTATTTTTTTTTCTTTTTACATAAATAGAAAATGAGTTATTAATATGAATATCAATACACACACAAAAAAATTACAGGAGTATAGATACTCATGAGTAATATTCTAAAAAATAGACTCTGTTTATAATCATGATTTTTTTATTTATTTTTTTATACTTAAATCATTTTTCTTAGAGGCTAATACCTATATTTTTCCATAAAAATGCCTTACACATGTTTTATTATGGTGATGGGGCCATTGTACGATCGTACAACTCATTAAAGACAAACGGATATAATTATAAATTGCTACAAATGGATGAAAGAAATAAGAAAGATGCTTAAGTTAAGGAGAATGAATCCAAAAGACAGTTTTTTTTGTTTTTATTTCCACCCTTAACTTAATTGGTGTCCACAAGTGAGCATCAGCAATATCTATGCGCTATTGACATTATCATTTTGAAATTATTAATCCAAGTGTTAAGGAATCTGGATCGTCTAAAAAAAAAAAAAAAAAAAAAAAAAAAATTTACATTGCCTGGTGTTTGGTTGTAATGTAATGAGATGGGAGATGCTAATTTATTTATAAATATGAATAGGTGTAAATAAAAGTAGATTAGATTTGTATTAACGATTACTATTGACTTATTAGTACTACTACTACTACTACTACCATTAGTACAGGTAATAGTGGTAGTAATAGTGGTAGTAATAGTAGGGCCATTGCTTGTCTGATTACAATGTTCAACTCCAGCAGAAATTTAATGAGGAATCAACTGCATATCTTGATCTGATGTTATTCATTATTATTTTTTTTATCTTATAGATCTCCTCTTGACCTCTTTATTCCAACAGTGAATTTTCTGTCTGATTGAAATGATCTCTTGAGAAATCATATAAAAGGGAGGGGGGGTTATTTTTTGTTTTTCTTTCTTTTTAATTACAGATTATTGACCTTGCATCTATTATAAATCTTTTCATTCTTGGGTGTTTTCTCTATTACTCCAACAAGGTTTTGAAATTATAAATTGTTTCTGTTTGTATTTTTTGTTTCATTCACTTATCGAATATTTTAAAGACTTCTCATTAACTTTCCGCATTATTTATTCTCTACATAATACATGATTATTTAGAGAATCTTTAAAATATTTAAGCCTGTTTTCTTGTGCATATGATTCCACAAAGGCCCTTCGCTCATATTTAATATCTTAAACAATTGCTGGTGTCTAGGATTTCTTTTTACATCCGGCTAAATGAGAATTTAAACTTTTTTTATGGGGCATTATTATTGAAAGAAGAATATATTCAGCGACTTAAAAAAACAACTTATGCTATGTCCTAAAAAATCTTTTTAGTAGTATAAATTTTTTTAATTGCCTTTTTATATTTAAATCATGAGAAAGCAATGTATTTTACTGTACATTTTTTTTCTTATTGTAAAACGATATTGCCTGGGATTGAATGTTTCACACTCCCATATATTTATTGTCATCCAAATCAATAAAATAGCTCATTTTTCAATCAAATTGATTGAGTGCCTGTTCATGTTTTGGACCTGTCACGATGCACCTGGAGGAAGCTTCATATGCCTCTTGCAGTGGGGTCCTGGATATGACCTTAAACTATATCCGATGGTGGAGCCCCAGCTTGCGGGCTTTGGGGAGTGTGGAACCACTCCTTAATTGCCATTGCTCCCAGGTCCACTCTGACCCAGAGTGGTAGTACCTGTTAGGGTCCCAACTATGGGTTAAATAGAAACTGACTTGAAAAAAAACCCAAAAATATTCCGTTAAAAACTTTTTCTTCAAAATCACTGGATTCCGCATTAAATAACCTGAAAAGGGTTGATATGCCGTAAAACAAAAACAACCAACCAACCAACCAGCCTCTTGCAGTGACTAAATTCACGATATATTGTAGTCTATATTGCACTGTAGAGAACCTACTATTGATTTTATAAAATTATTTTATATATAATGGTTCGCATTAAAGTTTGAAATGTAAAATTCAAGTATCATGCTTTAATTGTGCTCTAAAAAGAAAGAAACATTCATTTTGAACGCACAACTGTCATATCAAAGAACTTACTGTTGATGTTATATGGATTTTTTGGCCTGTGTGGTAATAAAACTTCTCAAATGCACTTGTGATATTAGTGTATAAGGCATTAACTTTGGTCAAAATCGCCTGTTCCTTCTTTCATCAGATTATTTTTTATTATCAATACTTATTGAAGGCATTCCGCTATAAAATTTATCTAAGAACAATGTCAAGCACATAAAGTACCTTCCGGTGAAATTTCATAAAAATTGGCTCAACTGTTTTCGAGTCCATAGGGAACGAACATACATATCCAAAGTTCCTTTTACAAAGTAGTAGAGATAGATTTATTTACTCGTAGGGAGGCCAGATGTTGCCCGGGATTGAATAAATATCAACATATGTCCCATGCTACCATATTTTCATCGTTATTGAAAAATTGATCAAATCAACCCCCCCCCCCCCGGCCTTTTTTTTTTTTTTTTTTTTTTTTTTTCAATCAAATCAGTTGATTGCTTGCTCTTGTTGAAGAACCCACTGTGGTGTAACAGCAGGAAACTTCATGTGCTTTCTTGCAGTGACTTAGTCCACAATAAATTGTAGTTTACTTTGCACTGGAGAGAACATACTGTTGATTTTATAAAAAAATGTTATATTATGTCTTAAATTAAAGTTTAAAATGCAAAAGTCAAGTATCACGCTTCAATTATACTCTAAACAGAAGCATTCTTTTCAAATGCACCCCTGTCATATCAAAGTACCTACTGTTAATTTTATTCACTGGGCCTTTCTGCTTATGTGATGATAAAACTTCTAGGATGGACTTCTGATGTTAGGCTATATAAAAGTTTTTACTTGGGTGTAAATATGACTCCCTTCTTTAATTGGATTTTATCAATTATTGATTTTCAATACTTATCGGAAGCATTCCGATACAAAAGTTATGTAAGAAGACTCAGAGACAGATGAAGTACATCTGTGTGAAATTTAAAAAAATTAGCCCAGCTCTTTCGGAATCCATAGGAAACAAACTCGCACGCACATAAACGCAATGACGTTTATATAATAGCAAAGATAGAGATAATGACTTGAATTAAAGTTTAAAGTACAAATTCAAGTATCATGGTTCAATTGATCTGCCTTCCTTATTTAATAGGATTTTTTCGATTATAGATTTTTGATACTTATTGGAGGCATTCTGATACAAAACCTACATAAGAAACTCCAAGACATATCAAGTACCTTCATGCCAAATTTTAAAAAATTTGGTCAAGCTGTTTCCGAGTTCATAGGGAATGAACTTACGCACACATAGTGACTTTTGTATAAAATAAATTTTATAAAGGCTGGTGTTGCTTGAAAGTTGGTATTGAGAATAGTGTCAAAACCACAACAACGTTAACATTATATTGCATTGACGAAGTCACTGCAGTGTTACTAGCAATGATCAAACCAGAGAGTCCACATAAAAATTAAGCCAAAGTCAATTCTCACTATGATTCAGCCAAGGCAGCAATCCGTCAACAAAGAAGTTCTGTCCAACAGTAATGTATCCGGAAAGTCTATAATGGTGTGAGGGAAAAACTCAATTGCCTGGCTGAAAAGTACCTGTTGTGGAAAGATCAAATGACTCTTAGTTGTCTACACAGTAACCATCACCTGAACCTGAAGTACTGGTTTGTGAAACTTAATCAAGCAATGTAACTGCCAAACACATTATGCATGAATCTTAACACGTCCATCATCTTCCCAACAAACTACCCTTTTAATATATCGAGAGAAGGCAATTGCTATGTGAGAAAAGTGAAAGTTGGCATTCAATCTCGGACATTACCAAATTTGGCATTCCCAATTAAGAAAATCGTATTATGGTGCTTGATAAGAACAGTAACAATTGATTTCTTAACACAACAAATGAATGTTAATTTTAAATAATAAAGAAAAAATAAAGTTCTGCAAGTTGTGTCAATTTAAATTTAATGGTAACAGTCGATTTGTTATTGACATCAGCAGGAGTTCCATAAGAAAATAAAACAACAAATGATGTGTTTGTAGTTTTATTTAAAAAAAAAAAAAAAGAAGAAATTTAGGCACAAGTATAAGAAATGAACATATTTAAAGTCTTGGAGCGGGGTAGAAGAAAATCTGCAACTGTAAAAGTTGAATTGACTTTAATAAAACCAATTTCACTGATATATTTAATTTTATTGCTGTTTTATGAAACAAAGAAAATTTGTGTAAAGAAAAAAAATGAATTTGATATATGGTCTAAAAGGGAAAATTTCAATGGTGTCTTCAGATTCTTTGAAAAATTTATTGAAACATGTTGCATGCTCCCTTGGCTTTGGTAAAACTATTTTGGACAATGATTGTGACTTTACGTATTACCAAGAACCACAGCAACAATTAATATAAATTGTTTATAAAAGTTATGTTGTAATGATGGGGCAAAAGGAAGGATATAGGGACATGCATATTAAAATGGAAATAATGAAACCTTAGACAATAGAAGGGTCATCAGTTCACAACTGCTAACTAAATATGTGAACAGTTTTGTAAATGAAGTATCGAGAAAAATTAAATTTAATAGTAAAACATTTTTACATTTATAATTTTATAAGAATATAAAAGTTATTTTACAATTTGTTATTCATTTCTGCAAGCTCATGTTTGGTAAAGGAAATTGAATAGATAATCACAAGGCTTGGAAATGTTTATGTCAATATGTTCGTAGTGTGAATGTGTTTTTTTTTTGTTTGTTTTTTTTTTAATACATATGCATCACCACTTAACAAGGCCCAAAGACCACTCGAGGATAAGGGTTAAGAGTGTACAGTAGTCAATTGGATGATATAGTAATCGTTAGTAATGGAAATTTGTTAACTTAAGTGGAACGGCTCAAGAACTTGTTTAAATTGGACTTGAAGACAATCAGATTGTAGTCATCTGGAAAGCAGGAAAACGGAAGACAATTCCACAGGCGTGCAGTTCTAATAAAGAAGCTTTGTTCATGGAATCTACGTTTAGGTTTAGGCACAGATAAAGAGTGGGGGGAATTATTGATAGTGGTTTCAGCTAGACAAGTGTTTCTTGTGAAAGTTTGGCGAGTAGAGACCATAGATTGAAGCTCAGTCGAGCACTTGCCATGAAAATAATGATAAAGCAAACTTGCAACATTTCTTCTGTGGGATAGAGATTACAGGAAAGAGAAAAGGACATCTTATGAGGCTACGAAGTTTATTTTGAACTCTATCAAGGCAGGACAAGTCTTTCTAGCAGCTCCTGCCCAGATGTTGCAACAGTACTCCATCCTTGGACATACCTGGCTTATATACAGATAGAGAATTGCATCAGCAGTGAGATGTCTACTGGATCGATAGAAGGATTCTACCACTATGTCAGGTTTAATGACTGTTTTCCAGGTGCATAGCAATAAGAGATTGCATACTCATAGTGGATGTTGTATGACTTATTTCTGACTTTTCTTTCTTGTATATGTTCCCAGAACTTG
The DNA here is from genome assembly GCF_053919585.1 of Euprymna scolopes. Lineage (NCBI taxonomy): Eukaryota > Metazoa > Mollusca > Cephalopoda > Sepiida > Sepiolidae > Euprymna > Euprymna scolopes. Next base: position 72,184,333 of record NC_136499.1, on the reverse strand, counting down.
CTGCTGCATTCGATATTCAACGTTGTACAGATCATTCATTGGAGATATTTACATGCGCCAATGTGTCGCATTATATTCCCCCAGCAAACCCTTATGGCTGAATGTCAGGTGGTTGACACTCTTACTTGTATATGAGTTATTCTAGATTTCTTTCTGCTTCTACCCCCCTCCCGGCCAAAGACGGTGGGGTGGGGGTGGGGGTGGGGGTTCTTGAGTCTGTAGGCTTGAGAATTCTGATTTTTTTTTTTTTTTTTTTTTTTTTTTTTTTTGACCAGGTCACTATTTTTTATAGGCTTAGTTAATTTGAAATGATTTTTATTTTTTTGGCTTAAAACGATTTTTGTTGGTCGAAAACGTTTTGGAAGTTTCTGTGAAAATTAACTTTTGAAAATGAAGAGAAAAGCAAATCCCAACAAAGCAGATAAAGAGCGTAGCTATTCAAGCCATTTGCTTTTTAGTGTCCGTCTGAATGGTCTCAATCTTACTGCACATATTTAAATGTTTTTTTGTTTTTTTTAATTTCTTTTTTCACTTACAAAACTTTGCTTTCAGTTTTGCTTCTGGCTGATGGCACCCAAGTTTTTTTTGTTTTTTTTTAAAATCATATTTTATGACAGGGCAATGCCTCTCCACTGCCCTGCTAATATATATATATATATATAAGAGAAAGATTATTAAGAGTAGGTTAATTTAAACTAGTGTAACTTATACTGTTAAAGGAAATTGTTTTTTATATTAGAAAACTAGTTACCAGTTTGTCATTTTCTTTGTCATATAACTCTACCTGACGAAAGTCTTCATATTCATATCCGTGATTTTGTACGGCGATTGAGCTGACAGTTCCCAAGGCAACTGGCCAATGGGGGATCATCACTGCTGGAAAGACAATCATTGCCAAACCTCACTTCTTTTTGTCTATTAGGCAATTGATTAAGAATGGATCTTTGTCCACTGCCACAATAAACACGAGAATGGCCTTAATTACAAAATCTGGCAATCTCTAAGTGCTATTAGGCTGCTTGCACTGATCTACCGACAGTTCTTCTTGCTTATTAGCGAAGCTGGAAATATTTTTTGGCCTGGCAAAATGATTACTTTGCAATTTTTGTATGACATAGGAAGTATAAGTAAGACAGCAAATATTGGCAAAAGTACATTTTAAAAAGAAAAAGGGTGAAAAAAAAGTAGCAGATGAAAGACCTTAGTTGGTTGCTATTTCATTGTGTTTATTATTTTACGGCTCTTGTTAGTTCCAGTTGAAAGGAAAATAATGCTACTAAAATGTCAGAATGCCAAAAAAAATTTTTTTCGATTTGATTACGACATGCTATTTGTATTTTACTATGCAAAAAAAAAAAAAAAAAACAATGAACAAAGAAAAAACTAACCCATTGGGTCACCCATTGAGGTCGAGCTTATTTTACTTTCAATTACAGCGAATGTATAAACCCTTATACACCAGTGTTGTCATCAAACGCAGGTTCTTGTTTGTCTGTGGATCCAAATCACTCGTATGCTGATGTTGATTTATAGAACGGTTTATTTTTAAAAAGGCAAGAACAGTCACAGAAAACATCAGAGGGCTGGGTCACTTTCGTAAGCTTGAGAGTAAAGGCAAAAAGTAGACGTTTTCTTATGTGTGTGTAATTACATTGCGTACAATTGCACTCTCCCCACTCTTATTTTATGATAGCACTCTGTATACGCTTTTTTTTTTTTTTTTTTTTTTTCAACTAAAAAGACAAAATCTTCAGCTGAAAATCACACAATTTCATTTACTTGTTTTTCTCTCGGAACCCAAAGCCAACAGAATCTAGGCCATTGTTGAAATGGCTTTTTTGTTGTTGCTTCTTTATTGGCTTACTTTGGATCTGTGCAGTTCTAGGAGATTCACCTTCCCAGACCTTGCTTTCTGTCTTTCGGATGGAGTAGGTTTATTGCTTGCTGCTTGAGGTACCCTGACCAATACTAATACGTCAGAGTGCTCCTCCTTTAGGAACGTTGGCTTGACATTCCTCACCTTTTGACCTTGTGTCACATCTTTTTATGGAGGTGAAATAAGTAAATGATACCGTTTTTTAAAAGTATTACTCAAGCTTTCCCATTCAAACATGGTTCTCAGTATGTAATGAAGTAAATTATTTGAGCATTCAAAACGGTAAATAAATATGAAAAACTCTTCAGGAAGGCTGTAGAATAAACTGGCTGAAATGAAGAAAAAGAAAATGCAACTGAAAAAAAAAAAAAAAGATTATAAACTCTGTATAAGTCTACAGTCATATTACGATAATTTTTGTAGCAACTCGTCTAGTTTTTATTTATTTATTTTCATTTCCCCACATCAAACATCTACATCTCTAAGAACTGGAAGTTTGCCATTCAAGCGTGTTAGTGCTGAAGCAGTGTTGCATATGATGCTAAATGATTTAGATGGGGGAAATATTGAGTCAGATTATGAGGATGAAAAAAAAAAAAAAAAAAGACACAGCTATCAGTGAATTTGAAGGCAGTTATATTGAACGTGATTATAAAATAACATATTCAGTCTTAGTTACAGTGAAATATCAAAATTTGTGAATATTCTGTATTTTTATGAATAAATTTATTGTTTAAGCATTACATTTTCTTCTGCTAAGAAGGAGGTGGACTCTCTTTACCATGCTAGAAAGTTACTTACACCTGAAAGTATCCTGTATCTCTATAAGGCCACCATTCGCCCATGTAGGGAGTACTGTTGTCACATTTGGGCTGGTGCATCTCCTACTAGTTTCTCACTCCTGGCCAGGGTTCAAAAGAGTCGCCAACCTAATAGATCCTGAACATCTTGCCATCTAAGCTTCAGCCTCTGTCCCATCGATGAAATGTTGCATCCCTATGCAAACCTAACAAGCAGCTAAATCCTACCTCCACACAGTAGAGATACCTATGTGTAAGAAAGCTTTCTACTCTAATAGTTTCTTCCCAAGAACTGCTAGACTTTGGAACTCCTTTCCGGGATTCTACTTTCCCAACTGTACTGACATGCAGAAGTTCAAGTGTAGTGTTAACAGATATCTAGCTGCTCATCTCCCTTCATAATGTCCCTGAAACTTATGTCCCCGATAGTAGCCCCCTACTTCAAAAAGACGTGTCATCATCATGCATAAGGTCCAAACTGGCTGACTTTGGTTTGATTTGCAAGGACCTAGAACATTTGAAGGATAGTACCCGTATTTTGGGCCTGAACGTTTGACAGGAGCGAGGAACCTTGAAGTGGGGGCACGGAACTGCAGTTCCTGAAGTCCCAATGTCTTCACAGGGCGAGTTGTATTCTCCCTGTCTGGAAAATTTGTGGGACACCTACCAGATGCATGCTGCAAGTTAAAGTTATGAGTAAGAAATCCAGTGACAAATTTTATCCGTGAACTTTTTTTTTTTTTCTCTCTCAAAATACCAACCCATTTAACTGTAGTTATTATATAAGGGAACCTATTGGTGCAAGATTGTTATTACGTTTATCCTTCTAGACTAGCTGTTAATGAAGGTTTGCTAATGAGGATGAGAGAAATCTATGCCCTTTCCAAAAGTACTTGTGCAAATAACTCCTAAAAGAACCTGGTTTGCCAATTGTTATACCATGTGCGCACACACACACACATATCTGGGGAGAAAAAAATCAGATGTGGGATATAAAAATTAATTCTAAAACTCCATTACAAATGGAAAACTGATTGAATGTTAAAATTATTAAAGTTTGAAAAATATTTTTAACTCCAAGTTGAATATTAATTTTGACAATCAGGAGATTCCATGGTGCTTTTTTACATCAGTCTGTATAATTTACTATTAATAATAAAACTTCAAAATTCAGTCATTTTCTGCAAAGCTAAAAACAAAAACATCTTCCTTCCATTTCTTTTGGATTGCCAGCACCCATTGAAAGAGCTCTTGCAGTAGTTGCTGGCAATACAAAACCCTCTTCAAAGGATAATAAAGAATGCGAAAGAGTCGTATGCTCCGTTCATCAAGTCTAAAGTAGCTGAGCAGCAGCTTGGTTCCCACAAGTTTTAGCAAATAACAAACAGGATCCTGAACTGATGCATGTCCTATGACCCAACCATCATCAATGGATCTGAGATAATTTTGTCAGCATCTGACAAAGCCAAACTCTTTGTTCTTTGCATCAAATTGCACCCTTTGCGATCAGAGCTGCTTACCTCCTGTGACTTAAGACTCTATGCGACATCCATATATCTGTGCATGATGTTGCCAAACTCCTTAAAAACCTTGATTCCAGTGAAGCAACTGGCTCTGACAGCATTACAATCATAGTACTTGAAAAAAGTTCAACCAGAACACTTAAAAAAGTTCAACCAGAACACTTAAAAAAGTTCAACCAGAACACTTAAAAAAGTTCAACCAGAACACTTAAAAAAGTTCAACCAGAACTAGCTTCCATTCTTACAAAGCTGTTTAAATGTTTCCTTAAGGAGAAATGCTTCCTGATACCTTGGAAAACTTTGTCAGTCTATTCTGTCTTTAAAAATTCTGGAGATCGATCATCTGCCTCTCAGTACTCACCAATCAGTCTCCTGTGCGTTATGAGTAAGTTGTTTAAATCTGATGAATAGAGAAGTTGTCAACCACCTCAGTAAAAACAACCTACTCAAGGAAATGCTATATGGTTACCATCCTGCTAGACCTACAGCTGATGTGCTAACTGTAATATTACACATGATTAGTGAATCTCTTGGTAGGGAGTTTGTTTCTAGAGCAAAGAAATCTGACATAAAATGGCCATTTCATAGTGTTTTATAATTATTTTCCTTAAATCTCTTTAGAAATATCATGTACATTATTGTTAAAGTATGTCAAAGGATATTCGTTTCTGAACAAAATCGTTGTATTTTGATGACTTAAAGTGTTTTGGTTTTTAAAATATCACGGAAATCTTGATATATCCAAAGCGTTTTTATGGTCAGTTGGCATTGCAATATAAAGAACTTGAAGCATAGTAATTTTTTTCCAAAATTATTGGATTCAGCATTAAATACCTCGAAAAGGGTTGATATGCTGTAAAATAAAACGACTAAACCAAATCTTGTAGAAATAAGCAAGCAAACACTTGTGTCATAATAGCATCATATTTCAGACAATACATTCTTCAGATGCAAAATGCTAAAAAAAAATTTCTTTTATTACTGTAGTCGGCAGTTAAGAAAATTGATAGCATATAACTGCTTGGTTTATTTTCAGTAATGTATGCCATACAAATAATCATCATTCACCAGTGATTTTAACTTATATGTGTGTGTTCTCAAATTCCATTTTGGATGAACAAGGAAAACTATCATACTTTTGTAATATTTTCAGTCTGGATATGTAGGAAACATATTTGTTACCACCGGATACCATTGAATTCAGTAGCAATAGTTTTACACTCCATCATAAAAGTATGGTTCAAGTTGTTTCTATTTTTCTTCTCTCATATGCTACCTTAGAAACTGAAATCATCATTCCAGTAATTATAGAAGCAACTGGACTCATGAAAAAGAATTTCAAAACTACTTAGCAAATATAGTCGGTGAATCAAGTGCAAGACAATTTCAAACAATTGCACTTAGAGGAGCAGTTAGAATGTTAAAATGATCTCTCAGTTGGAATGTATGAAATAGCAGGTGAATGTCTGGCATTCGATAGGATGCCCCATCCCCAGCATAAACAAGAAAAGAAAATTGAGGGGAAAAAAAAAGATATAACTAGAATACTCATCTCAGTCTGATGGTACCACTGCACCTGGCTAATAGACAATTAATCGATTATGAATTTTGGATTACATATTTTAGGCATAAGGGTTGATAATGTGGGTTATATTTAGTTTTATGTAAAGGAAGCTGCAGTTAAATGGGCTGGTAAACCGCAAAATAAAATGAATACAATAAACAAAAGTTCAGCTAGAATTCGTCACTGTCAACTTTCTCTCTCAACTTCCAGCACGTGTTCTGCCAACCACCTCTGCCAACAGGCATTTTATTAGAAAACTGACTCCATTCCATTTGCATACGTGTGCAATGGACGATGAGATCTCGTGAGATTCCACGAGACTACACCTTATAAATCCATGGCTGCCATCTTTAATCTCTCTCAGATCCCATCTGAAGGTAAGTTGTATAACCACACAGAATGCACACACATGCGGGCGCTTTCTTCTTTGATTATTACATTCAACTCTACAGAAGCACTTCATGAAAATTTAGATAGCTTCAATGTTTTTGTGTAATAAAAATTTTTTTCGATACAATTAATAAATATTCCTCAAATTGAAATAGTTGATTAGTAAAGTAAAAAAAAAAAACAAACAAAAAAAATTACTGTTGGGTTATTACTTATCAAGACTAAAAGTCATTAGAGAATGACAATGAGATTGAAACATTGAAAGATGAACAATCTACCATATAGACTAAGTTTAGTTTACTTATAGGACAGTTTATGATAAATTGTTAGTATTGGATTTAAAGACAATCATGTTGTAATCTGCAGAGAAGCAATCCCATGGTATTGTATTCTATAAACGCCGAACACTTTCCAAGAAGTTCTGGTCATGGAAATTCCATCTGATGCTAGGCATATGTAGGAAAGAATTGTTGTGTCTTACAAGGAGAAACCTGTGATTGGAACTCAATTGAGCACCTTTCATGGAGATGATGATATAATTTTTTGTGAGAGTGGTTATAGAGAACAGAAGAGCTTGTCCTCCACTGCGTTACAAAGTTGATTTTATGCTGTTAAGACAGAAAAGAATATTCTGACCGGCACTTCCTCAGATGTGGCGGTAGTATTTTGTCTTAAAACACTGGTGCAAGAAAACACTTGAAATTATCTCAATTTTATTAATATAGATTAGGCCTTTCATATCTAAGAAATTGTGATTTTCATAATTACTTTTAGGGTAAAAAGTGGGTATAGTGAGTTAATCAATAGAATCAGTTTGATAAAAGTAAATTACACAGTAGTTTGTAGTTGAAGCTGCCTTTCATTTCTCTGGTCAAACTGACCAATGATAGCATTTGTGGGTATAAAATAACAAGTAATAAAAAAATCTTTTCTTTTTTTTTTTCTTCTTGGTACAAAAGATTTTGACGATTAAAAAATTTTTTTTTCTTGAAAATCTTTATTAGTTCCCTCAACAAAAGGAGGGTTGACCTGTAAATTCACCCTTGTCCTTTCGTCCGTTCTTCTGTTTGCACTTTTCTCAATTACTACGCCGTGGAATATTTTGAAATTTTGCACAAACATTAAACATGATATGAGTAAAAAAAGTAACAGAATGGATTTTCGGGTTAAAATGGCAAAAATTGACACTTTTGTGTTTATTAAAAAAAATTGATGCCTTGGATTTTTATAAACCTTTCTGAAAAGTTGTAACTGATTTCTATATAATTTTGTTTGTCTATATATCGTGATAACTCTTGGGTGTGCCCCAGGGGCTCTTTTAGGGCTAATAAATGCTGAACTTAATCATTTTTTTTATGCCTCATTCACTGCGCACTCACGGGGGACCATGCATGCTTCACTTGTTTATAATAAGAACAACTTTTGCTCTATAACATAATCTTTCAACAAGTTATCAGTACTTCACTTGTAAATTTCTTTAGTCTTTGATATGAAATATGAATCTAACTCGCATTTAATCTGGATGGTTTTGTAATCCTTGAAATAAGTGATAATTTGAGGGAACTAATTAAGGAGAATATGCAGAAGGGGTAAGACTTCCCAACTAAACTCTCCTAGGACATCTCTGTGAGGACAAGCATTATCATGATGGAAGATGACTCCGTTTCTGTTGATTAAAGAAGGTCATTTTCAGATCAACATGAGTGAGAATATTGCAAAAAAATATGAATGCTGCTTTAACAAGTTGAAAGAAAAAGTTATAAGTTCATCATGGTGATAGGATTATGAAATAAAAGTATGTGTAAAATAAATGGTTTAAATTGCCATTGCTACAAACTCGCAAAAACTTTTTTTTTCACAACCTAATACTTACATTCACCCCAAAGTACATTGTCATTGAGATATGAGCGGCTACTGTGAATTAGGAGCCAGATTTATAAGAGCATCTTAAGTTGTACAGTGAAATATTTGTTCACATTACATTAAAATTTCTATATGTTGGTACAGTTGGAGAAAATGGAGCAGGGAGGAAATTTCAAAAGCAAACAGTTTGAAGAAGAAGAGTAGAAAGCTTTCTAGTTTTGGGTGACTTATTACTATGCCTCAATTCAGTCTAGAAAGACAATGGATACCCCCTGTAAGGTTAGCTGTGTATGTAATTGTGAGGCAAGGGTTGCACAATTCCTAACCACACCTCTCCTTAATTGGCACTGTTTGAGTCCAGTGGCAAGGAAAAGTGCTAGACAACTGGAAACAATGCCAAGATAAGCAGAGAGTACATACGGCACCTGAAATTCGCAAATGGTCATCCATTTTAGTACAGGGTGGAAAGATAAGTGTTGCCCTAAAGTAAACATTACAACTTTATTTTAAAACTTTTATTGAAAAAATTAATTCAAGTAACTTGATTAGGTAGTAGAAATGACATCTATTCAATATAGCCACCTTCAGCCTCAATCACCGCCTCAATACAGGTGAAGAACTGAGAGCATGTCTTTTCCACAAGCGCTAGCAGGGGCTCGGAGGATTGTGTCAATCAGGCGGGCTTTGGTGTTGTGGGCTGTCATGTTGATGTTCTCGACGTATGACCAAACAAAGTAGTCCAGCGGATTCAGGTTGGGAAAGAAGTGGGAGGGGGGGGGGCAATGAGAGAAGGGTACAAAGTCGTAGCACTCTTGAAACCAAGCCTGGGTCTCTTTGGACTTGTGGGCCAGTGCAAAGTCCTGCTGTCACACCCAACAGCCACCTGATTGCACTAGGGGATCAGCACACTCTTCAGCACATCCAGGTATACTTTGGTGTTGGCTTTCAAGCCGGCTTCGAAGATGTGAAGAAGCATGATGTAGCACTCACTTTAAAACCACACCAAATACCATAACCGTAGCTAGAAACTTTGTTTTCATCACCCTGGGCATGTCTCTGTTATTTGTGGCAATCCAGCGATGCATTTTGAGGGTGCTGGCAATGGTCCTGTTGTCTTAACTTGGATCAGTAGAGAACATGAGTAGTACAGTGGCGCATCTCCGATCTCACTCGTTGAACATTGTGTCACTTTCAGACATGATAGAAGGCTCCTATCACTCTTGGGATTTGCACACAACAGGCCAACTAGTATAACGATGTACGATCCGGCACCATTCATAACGTTACCAATGTGGCAGGTGTCCTTTGATCGTACCTTGTCTCGTTACAAGTTGGCCTGTTGATCGTCCTTACCCACTGTGTTTTCATGGAGGGGCGCTTTTCCTCTCGATCGAATCGTCTTTCTTCCATGTGTAGGGAGTCTCCGGGTACATCAATCACTCCACTGGTCCTTGCGGCTTGCTGAAAAAATCAAGAGTCCTCACCACAACAAACAGAACTCCGGGTTATAACAGTAACAAACTATTTATTGTTTTCATTACTTCATAACAACTACTGTCTAATTTGAGGTGACTGACTATGGCAGTGAAACGATGTAAGACCAGACCAGTAAAGTCACAGAGTTCCCATTAACACAGGCTAGTTAACATAACATCAGGCCCTGAAGGGCTCCCCAAATCAGCGCTGGACAAGCCCAGCCGCTCAGTTTGCTGGCTACGTCTCCTTAAGAGAGTAGTTACAAACACCTTTCTTTCTTTCTCTTAGAGCTTATCTCTACCAAACCTCAACCCCCATTTGCACTGAGGTGTTTACTTATTACCAATTAGGCGTGATTAGTCACCCCCAAGTCGAACAATGCTTGGTGGCGACCCCTACTCTTGACCCCCATTCTTCATACCTATCAACAGAGGTTTTCAAAACAACCTTTTCGTTGTTAACAGATATATAACAGTAATAAGATAAGAACAATTATCATTTGTTTTTTTTTCTCTTTCTGACAAAATCCCATATACATTTCAGTTTAAACAACATCAAACCATCATCATCATTAGAATTCAGCCGTGCGAATTCCTCTGTAGCAAAGTCACTCAGCATCGCCCGGTTCCCATCAGGTCACACTAGTAGATGGTCTGCAACAAAAAAAGAAAAAGAAAAAGTTTTTATCAAGCAGAAATGGAATCATGTCATCTGTTCAACAATTTTATTGTTTAACCCTGTACTGACCAGGCTCAACATTGCTTAACTTCAGTGCTCTAATGAGAACCAGCGTGATAATATAGTGGTAATAGTCAGGTTTGTTGGGGATCTTTATTTACATAGACGGGACACAAAAACTGAATTATGAATTTAGGGAATAAACAAACAATTATTAAATAAATTAAAATCAAACGCTGAATAATTAAAAAAAACAAAAAAAACAACAAAAACAACAAAAACAACACTCTACTCTGTTTAATTTGTATCTGGTATATTGGTCACTTACATCTTCCAAGATATGGTTATGATGACATATGATTAAAACCGACTAATTATTAGTCAAGATTAATCAAGAACACAATGGAAGCAACACAAAAAAATGGCTTTGACATAGAAAGTTAAAGGTTGGCATTTTTTTATTTATTTTTTTTTTTTACAATCAATCTTTTGTTGGTAATGTTCTGAGTTTGGATTTTTTTTTTTTTTTTTTTTTTATAAATCTTTTGATACAGAAGTTGGTAATGTTTCGATTTTTTTTTCAGATTAAGAATAAGTTTTTTTGTTTTTTTTTTTTTTTTTTCAATAAAATCTTCCAAGTCTGCTTTACAGAATAGTTATAAAAAATAGTTATAAAATGTTGATGTGATACATAATTCTTCTTAGATGTTTACTAAGCTTAGTAGAGTCTGATAATACAAGGCCACTAAATGGTTTAAATTGCCATTGCTACAAACTCGCAAAAACTTTTTTTTTCACAACCTAATACTTACATTCACCCCAAAGTACATTGTCATTGAGATATGAGCGGCTACTGTGAATTAGGAGCCAGATTTATAAGAGCATCTTAAGTTGTACAGTGAAATATTTGTTCACATTACATTAAAATTTCTCTCAGAGCAACTTTTCTGAATTTCTCTAACCAATCGAAATTATTTGTTTCAGTGAATGGGAAAAAATCTGTATAGACAAATATGAAGAGACTTACTCCATGCCATGAAAATAGTGTGTACAGACATTCCTCTTTTTTCACTGCCTCAAGATTAGCTTGAGAAATTCATATCCATATTGTAATTCAAAGTAACGATTTATTACTCCCCTCCCATTCTCGTCTCTAAGAAGCGTTTCATGTTTATTGCATCTCAACTGATGTGCATCATCTGTCAGAATATTTCACTTGAATTATAATTATAGGTTTTTTAATGTATTACAAGTTTCCATTTCGAAGCCCATAAGGCAATTCATCAAAAGAAAATTTCATGTTCATCCAAATGATTGAATTTGATTTTTTCTTTTTTTTTTTTCTTTTTTTTTTTATAGATTTTCCGTCCATTCTAGACATAATAAATTCTTTTCAAGCATACGAATCTGCTTTTCTTTTTTCTTTTTTTATGAGCATGGTCGTAATCGTTGCTGCATGTGAACTCCACGTGTTGACAGCATTGCTGGCTGTCATATTGTTGTGTTCTTTATTAGCTACAAGCTGCCATTGGATGAATTGATGCTCACAAATGATGTAGAATATTTAAAATTAGCTGGACCCTTGTGTTGCCCGGTTATACAGTACGCTTAAATATGATATTTTAATGCACATTGCATATGTATTATTATAGAATCAATCCTCTATTGAATGTTATATATTACGAGGAAGAATTTGCCTGGTGGACTAATTCACAAAAAAAAAAAAAAAAATTAAAAAATAATGATAATTGGCGTTCATAAAATTCTGTCTGTTTATTTACAATATCATGTCAGATGATATTTGGGCTTGATGATCTTAAAAATAATCTTCCTTTTATAGATAAAAAAAAAATTTTTACAGGGGAATATTTTACATTACACTGCCCAAGGTTATACGAATGTAAAAGTCTTTTTTATCTATAATAGAAAAACTATTTTTAAGATCGGATTTTTTCGATTTCCGATACTCATGTTTTATACAGAAATTCATTCCATATCTAATAAAACTGCCAGATATATAAAATACCTTTGTATGAAATTTGCAAAAGATAGGCTAGGCCATTCTGAAAGAAACTCTCACACACACAAAGTGACTTTTATATGATAGTAGATAGATTTTAATTAGATAGCTGTATTTACCTGGTCCTGTATATTTAACAGGATTGTGTAGTCGTCGGTTGGAGGTTTTGTAAGGTGTAGGAAAAAGTTCAAAAATAAAATCATTATTTGTTTAGTGTAAAAAAATATCAATGTTAAAATTATTCGTTTAAGTTTTTAAGCCTGTTAAACGAATAATTTTAACATTGATATTTTTTTTAGCCTGTTAACGTAATAATAAATACAATTTTTCATTGAGTTATCAGTCATAATTTTTTAGTTAATTTTTAATAAACTATAAAATATTATTTCTTGATAATAAAAGAAATATGTTGAATTATTTTTCATTTAACTAGTGTCTAAAAATAAACTATATATGTCTATCAGAGAAAGTTGAAAAGTAAATCAATATTACGAAAGTAGGAGGAAAAAATGATTTGGAGCTCGTCAAATTTACTTTTGAACAATTTTTGTGGCAAAGAAAACGATATTATATTCACAAGAAATTAATCAGAAAATGAAAATTTCAAACATTCAACTAAGTTATCCAACAGATTTGTCCTTAATGTTGATTTATAAATAAATATTTTGGCACTAGTAACTTTGTTTATATTAAAATTATTTGTTCGAATTTGTTTTATTTATTTTATTCATTTAAAAAAATATTTATCTTTCATCTTCATTTTTAAAAAAATATTTGTTAGTTTTCATTGTAAAAAAAATATTTATTCATTTACATTAAAAAAAAAAACTTTTTTAGACACTCAAAAAATATGCAGTTAATAATAAAAACTTATTTAAAGATTTATTTGAAAATTAATTATGGTTAACATATACGATAGCACTTTCTTGAAATATGAGATATTAAAATTTGAAATTTAAAAAAGTTAAAATAATGTGCTTTTTTTCTTTTTTTTCTTTAAAAGAAAGACCTACATTTATTTGAAAATTGATTACATCATGAAGGATGAATGATAGTTACCAGAAACTAGACTTGTATGCATGTTTAAAAGCAGTAACAGTTGCTGTAAGTGCCAGATGCTGCTTTGTCAACCAATTTCAAGGTTAAGGAGTATATTTAATAATGTATATAACAAATATTGACCCAACTAGTCTTGTTAATACTAAATATTAAGTCACTTAAAAAAAAAAAAAATGAATTTTCTCAAAAATGTCAGGGGGGGGGGGTCAAAGAATGTGAAACATTTTTTGTTTTAATTTATAACTTGAAATGATCATATGATCATTATTACATATTTTTTCATTTACAAAATTCTTTGGATATATAATGTTTATAAAAATTAATAGTTAACATTTTTGTTTTTCTTAAAATCTTGCCACAAAATTGCTGTATCAATAGGTATATGAATTTGGTGATTTAAGTTTAAATTTGTGTTTAAACAAACATATATAAGCAGATATATATCTGCATATGTTCGAAATAGATGACCAGTGTTTATAATATAAACTGCAAATATTTATATCTGTGATGTGTAGTCTTATTTGAACATTATGCTAATCACTATGGATTTTAACGAGTCTTTCTGTGGTCATTGTGATATTTAATCGATCCATTTTGTCTGTTTAAATAAAAATGTGTGTCTTTTTGAATAGATGATTTAAGAAAAGCAGAGAAGATAATACAGGAAAAAAAAAAGATATGCCATGCGTTTGTATAATGTCGAATTAAAAATTGGCCAAATTCAAATGAAATACTTCTGTTCTCTTTTCAGTGTGGGGAAATCTGTTTACCAGAGCTGTTGGTGGATAGGTGAAGCGCTTCTGATTCTTCTTAGTTTGCTATTTAATGGTTACCTAATAGGCTGGAATCAAACTTTGGTGATTGAAGAACCTGTACGTCTGGCACAAGAGGCACTTGTAAAAATAAGGGGTAAGTACTTCTGCTTTTTTATTATTTAAAAAAAATATTTGTTCAATTTTTTATTTTTTTCAACCAGGGTTTTAACTTGAATTGGTGCTATTCATACCAGTAAAGGATGCCTCCTTGATAATCAGTTCAACAGTCTGGGCCAGTTTTGAGTTGATGCTGTTTTAGCAGGACTACCTTCCCATACCTTTTATTTTTAGGAAGTGGTTATCATTGCTAATCAACAAAGACCCCCCTATCGAAGAATGCTGATGGGCTGCTCAAGCATTTTTTGTGAACCAGAGTACACGCATCTTGTGCACTGATTTTTCAATTTCCACCTTCCAACCTTGCTGCATCTCCTTGCAGTAAAATGGGGAGGAGGTGGTAAATACCAATGTTGAGCATTACAAGATTCATGCTTACATATAACACAAAATGGGTTTCATTATCAGTCTTTTGTTCCTAAAGCTCTGGAGAACATTCCTATTATCTGCACCCCAAATAAAAATTCTGCATGATTGTCATTTCAGAGATTTTAAAAACATCCAATCAAACAAGTTTTAACAAACACATTGAATGGGAACAATGTTGATGTCTGACTTCTGACAATAACTGCGATAGCATATTCTTGATAGAGAGCTTTGCCACATTATTGACAATAGAACTATTGCTCAAGTGGCAATTATCCTGTTGTTTGGATATATGTGAATAAAGAGTTTATACTCAAGTATTTGCTAAAGACATCTTTAAGGTTAAATTTCCCCCCCCCCCCCAAATGATGACCTGACTCAGCATTGCTTAACTTTAGTGATCTAAAGAGAACTAGTGTGTCAATGTGATTGTGCTGCATATAACTAATGAAATATAACTATTGGAAGAAATTGACTTGATTTGTTATTAAGCTTGATTTGATTTGTAATTAAGTAAATGATTATATCTATTAGAACTTAACATTTTTGTTCCTGTGTGCATTGGCTGGCATCACAAATGGTTAGCACATTCACTAAAACAGGGGCAAGGTACTGGGAAACTCCTTTGTGGTATCATGAATGATAAAGTACCAAAAAGATGACATCCATTAAAACAGAACATAGATGAAGGGTTATGGCTTGTTTATTAGGCAAACCCAGGGCAAGTGCTCATCTGAGCTCCAATCTCTGGTCCCCCCTCGCCAATCTTTCTCGAAAAACAGCCATCTAGCTAAAACCACTGTCAATAACTTTCCCCACTCTTTAACTGTGCCTGAATCAAAATGTAGATTCCATGAACAAAGCTTCTTTCTTAGAATTGTACGCCTGTGGAACTCTCTTCCGTTTGCCTGTTTTCCAGCTGACAACAACTTGGTTGTCTTCAAGTCCAACATAAACAAATTCTTGATGAACCGCCCCCTTAAGTAATCCAATCTACCAAATTTCCATTAATAATGACTACTATGATATTACCCCATTGATTACTGTACACTCAATAACCCTTATCCTCAAGTGACTTCAGGCCTTGATAAATGGTGACTCTTATGTAAAAAAAAAAAAAAATTTTTTTTATCTATCACTTTTCTATTACAATCAAAATGATTTACTGTCATTTAAATCATTGATATAGCATATTTTGAGATGTATTCAAAACAGCTATTTAAATGCCTAATTTGTATAAACTGTATATTATAAATTGTTTGTAATTTTTTTTGTCCTAATTGGTGTGTAATAGTTTTGTTATTAAACAGTAGTTAAAGTGATTTAATACAAAAAAATGGATAAATTATTAAAACATTTTTTAATATATTCATTTCTTAATTTTCAAGGGAGGTAACTTAAACTAATATTGTTGGCTAGAAAGAAAGATATACAGACAAGACATAAACAGGAGAGGGTGACTGCTTGCTCTCTCTCTCTCTCTCTCTCTCTCTCTCTCTCTCTCTCTCTCTCTCTCTCTCTCTCATATATATAAAGTTTAAATATTTGATAGTGATTTTATATTTTTGGCTGCATACATGTAAGGAATACATTATTCTTTATGCACAACACAACCATTGTTGGTCTCCCGATAAAGAAGAGATTGGATCTAGTAA
Source organism: Euprymna scolopes (assembly GCF_053919585.1). NCBI lineage: Eukaryota > Metazoa > Mollusca > Cephalopoda > Sepiida > Sepiolidae > Euprymna > Euprymna scolopes. Next base: position 72,168,131 of record NC_136499.1, on the reverse strand, counting down.
TTCATTCTCGTGCGCCCATTTGTTTGTTTGCACCACTGCTTGAATTTTTTTTACAAATTTTGCACAAACATTAGTCATAGTAAAAGTAAATTTTTGCCAGAAGGAATTTTCTGGAATAATTCCAGTTGCCCATCTAGGGGCCATTATAGGAATAAAATTGCCCCAAAATCATTCGTCCATACTTTTCTGAATAATCACTCATTGAATTTTTTAAATTTTGCGCAAACATTAGTTATGGTAAAAGTAAATTTTTCACTCGAGGAGAGGGACCCTGCATGATGGCATGTTCTGTGTATTATCATTGGATATAAGAATATGGCAAGTGTTAGAAAGAGGAAAGGAAACCATTTATTAGCATTAATGTTTATTTGGCATTTGTCACTGACAGGACATTAAAGGTTGGTTACGACATAAATATATTGAACGAAATTTGAATGCTTAACATAAAAAAAATTTGAATGCTAAACATAAAAAAAATTTGAATGCTAAACATAAAAAAAATTTGAATGCTAAACATAAAAAAAATTGAAATGCTTCATGATACAAAAATGCACACGTTATTGTAGACCAAATAAAAGTGTGCGAATGGACAGGAAGCAATGGCGACACATGACTCAAAGAAAACAAGTCATTTGGTTCCTCATCTACAGGTTAAATATCACGCCAATAAGAGACAATCTTATTTCTGAATTGACAACCATATGGGGAGCACAGGTGTATCTAATTCCATGGCAGTAATGCTCTCTAGTGCAAGAACCAATTATCATAAGTGAGGTAACTCTGTTTTAACACACATTGATGAAGCTAATTTATCTTCGTAGTCAACGTAACAAAATAGGTTAAATTTGTTTTCTCATTTCAGCTAGATTTTTTTTTTTTTTTATATACAGAACAAGAAATATTTCGCTCTTATAAAATACTGTAGGCAACTTTTTTGTGGAGAAGGCGATGAAGTTTTCTATTTTGTATAAACTTTCTCTCAAATTAAATTTTACCTTTTTTGATTTGTCCTTCTTTCATATAATGGTTGAAAAAAAAAATGGGCCTCATTAAATTTATAATTTCAATCTTTTTCTTCTTTTTAGAATAATATGAAGTATTGTTCTATGTTTTAAAAATCAGACATATTTCAAAAATAGATTATAATTTTCTTTAAGAAATTTGCTTGGGTCTTAATTTTTAGAAAATCTATTTATTTATACATATAATAAAATGATATTACCCCCCCCCCCATTACATTCGGCAATTCGGCATATAACTGACAACCTCCTTTGCATATATTTTCCACTTAACACAATCACCATCTCCAACAGCACATTTTAAGGAAAAAACCTCCTTCATTTTTATTTAATACAGAAAATTAATGTATTCTTTCCAACACTTTCGCCCTTCCCAAAATCGCCTTCCAAAGAGAGTAGCAACAATTTTCTCTCCATATAATTCATTTACTCCTACACTATTAGTGAACACCTAAGCATATGTTTATATAGGTGACACAATTTCAGGACACTGCCATATTTCATAGCAATAATATCATTGCATTACAGTGTGAGAACTATGGATATTCCATATGATAATGAAAAGACGTTACCATACATTCTTCCATAGCATAATAACATGAAATATAACTACAATTATTGCCATTCATAAATTTATGTTGTCCATTTGTTTATTTTTGGAATGATGAACAGATTTTAATAAACCATCAATTTCATAACTAAAATTTAGGTAAATTCATTTATGTCATTATATGGTTTAATTAATGTTATTGTAAAAAAAAAAAAAAAAAATCCCCCCCCAAAAAAAATACATAAGTCCTTTTTCTGATTTAGCAATATTATTGAATTACTACATGAGACATATGGATAACTCTTATTAAATCATTCTTTTATTATTCTACCTAGGTAACACCGGGATATAGATCCTGCTAGTTTAAATTTTTTTATAAGCCGTTATATAACACACAAATCTTGATAATTTAATTTCTAAAATAACTGCAGCATATCAAAGGAGAAAATTAATTGTGTAAATATTTGTATTGAAACACATCCAGAAAAGTTCCAACTTCTACAGATCATTTGTTTCTTTGTATTGTGTGTTAATTTTTTCCATTTTGTTAAAAAAAGAAAAAAAAATGGGTAAAAATAATTTAGAGCAGCAGATTGAGATCAAATTTGGTTGTAATAAATGTTAGTATGCTCACCATAAGCCATTTTTAATTAAGTTATAAAGAAATGTTTCTTTGAAGGACATAGATAGTTCAAAGAAGAACAATATACATGTGAATCATCAAAACCTCAAAGAATCAATAAACAATGTGAAAACTTTGCTGCATTCAGATCCAGTGTTACGTGCACTTTTGGTGAGGATTCAGCTAAAAAATTCAACCCTGGAGTCTTTCTTTTTTTTTTTTTTTTTTTTTTTTTTTTTTTTTAAATGATCATAACTGAATCTGAAGTCTGCTGCAAAAAAGATAGGCTCTCTTTACCATGCTAGAAAACTTCTAAGACCTGCCAGTATCTTATAAATCTATAAAGCTACTATTCACTCATGCATCAAGTAGTGACTACATTTGAGCTAGTGAACCAAGCACTAGCCTCTCCCTCTGGGATAGGATGTAAAAAAAAAAAAAAATTTCTAACCTAATAAATACTATATTTATTTATTTGTGGACTGTTATCCTCGTCTTTATAGTTATTGTTTCACAACGTTTCAGCGAACTATTCCTCTGGCCTTCGTCAGGTGGTTAACCGCGATGGGATAGGAATGTTGAGTCTCTTAACTGTATCCTCACAAATGACTGCCTTCCATAGTTGTCGTCTCACCACGTTTTGGCCAACTGATCCTCTGGCCGGCTTTGGATAAGATTGAAACCGCTATCTTCAGACGATGCTCACTTAGAACCATAGAGATTCAACACCTCTATCCACTGTGCCATGGGCCCCAACAACAACTATGGAAGGCAGTAATTACTGAGGATACAGTTAACACTCACCGTTCCTATCCCATCGCAGTTAACCACTTGACAAAGGCCAGAGGAATAGTTGGCCAAAACATTGTGAAAAAAGCAACTACTACCAAGCTCCAGTCCAAGTCTCATCAATGCAATTATGTATAACTGCGCTTGTTTTACAAGTACTTCAATAGAATGTGCTCCGATGAACAACTGCACTTGTACCTTTTCAACAAAACTACTCTGATCGACTTGATTATGAGAAAATCACACCTCTTAGAAGATTTTCTATTCTAATAGCTTCTTTCTTTAGACTGTGTTCCTTTGGAATTCTCTCTCTGTTACCCGTCTCTCCAACCATATCAACATGCAGAAAATTAAAAGTATGGTGAACAAAATCTTTTAATTTCTCACCCAGGTTTCCTTCTATAAATTTGATCCCAGTTATAATAGCCCCTTGTACTTCAGTATGTCTTGTTTGGAGTGAACAAGAAAGAAAAATATGTAGTAAAATCACCATGGAAGATTCTCTCATGATTTGGAAATGCAAAAAATATCCTTGAAAAATGATGTCACAACTCTTGAAAGATAAACAGGTTTCATGTTTCATCTTTTGAAAGTGTTGTTCGTGATGAAATGGTTTGTTATGATCTCAAAACAAAATTCAGTGAAAAACACAATTTCTTGTAATTAAAAATAAAAATGTCTTTTTTTCAATTCAAGGCAATATTTGTACTTTTTTTTTTTTTTTAAATAAAAGTGTATAGGCTTCAGTTGTTTTATTTATACCAATGAGTCACCACTTATCAAGGGCAAAAACTACTCAAGAATATTTCTTAATGAAATTGTTGATTGGATGTTCAGCTATTAAAGAATGATGAACAAAATTTGATTATTTAAAATGATGCCTCTACAGTAACATATCGCTCAATAAATCTCAAGCCTAACTGATAGAATAACAACTTCTAAGCAAAATCCAACATAGTCCACTTTTTTTAGACAGATTCCAACTATTTTCTAACAATTTTGTGCCTTTTTTCCTTTTATTCTTTTTTTTGTAGATTGATTTATCTTTACTTCAAATTATGTCCCAATTTCTGATATCATGTCATCATTAGAGCCAAATCTTTTTCCCTCTAGCATTCTTTTCTTAGTCTGCAAAGCACCCATTAGTTGCTGGAGGCCAGATTTGGAAAATGGTGGATATGAAAGTAAGTTGCAGTGAAATTCATGTAATTTGACCAACTTGTAATACAGTATATTGTCTTAGTGAAAAAAACACTTTTCTTCATTTGTGACGTTCAAATGCACTAACAATGCTATGCAATATTCGCTAATATCCCCCCATGCTTCTGTTCAGTCTCGAAAGACAAAGACTACCCCTTAGGAGCAGTTGCGCGTGTAATTATAAGGAAAGGGTTGCGCAATCCCATACCACACCTCTCTTGAATCGGCACTGTTTGAGTCCAGTGGCAAGGAGAAAACCAGGACGACTGGAAACAATGCTGAGATAAGCGGAGAGCACATACAGCACCTGAAAGTCCCAAATGGTCACCCATTTAGTACTGACCAGGTTCAACGTTGCTTAACTTTGGTGATCCCGCAGGAACCGTTGTGTCAACGTGATTATGCCGTATATTTGTAGGATTGAAACCGCTATCTTCAGACAATGCTTACCTAGAACCATAGAGATTCAACATGTCCATCCACTGTGCCATGGGCCCCAACAACAACTATTAGGATTATTCGCTAATAATGATTATTTTTTAAGGTAATCAATAAATAAAATACTTTGCATATTCAATAAAAAAAGAGGCCAAAATCTTCCCTGCTAACGTTTGAATTTAGTTACTTTAGATGGCTTTCACCTACTGCTGTCCACTCAGCTGATTTGATTTGGGAGTGAAGTGATGTATCCATGTTTCATCCATTATCATATACTGGATTTTTTTGTTGTTGAAAAAGTTGAAAACCACACTTTGAATTGTTGACGCGTTGTTTCTGATCACCTGTGAGCAAACGTTTTGAACAGTTTTCTTATAGATTAATATTCATGCAAAATAGTGAAGACACTAGTTTCTGACATATTCAACTCCTCTACTATTTCATGCAAGTTCTATTGGTTAAAATGAGTGTGTAGACTTAGTGGAAGTTTTGGGGACAACTGCCAAATTCGGGTGACCTGAGCATTTAGCATAATTTGTGTTTCTTCAATCATGTTTAAAGTTTTGTTTTAATTGTCATATGTTATGACAAGAGGATTCTGGCAGAAAAATCTCTCGGTCTTGGAGGGAAGCAACTAAGAGCAAACATGTTAAAATGGACTAATGAATCTGTAATTTAAAAAAAGAGGTATGCTTCATAGTCTCTCTTTTATATATGATCTTTACTGATGAGACGATCAAAGCTTGATTAGCCAATTATGAAATAATTGTAAAATGAGAAGTGCAACTCAATAAACCTGACGTTGATTGAATTGTTGCCAATTTTTATGAGAAAAGAATTCCAACCTTTAATTTTCTGCATTTCATTTATGTGGACAGGCATGCATCGATGGTGTCTTCAGTCAAGACGGCTTGAGGCAAAGTATGATTTGTAGATTGTAAGTCGATCACTCAGTTAATATAAAGTGATTAAGGACAAGATGTTTGTGCCACAAAATGACAACAGATAAGGATAACTGGTCAAAATCTGTAAATTTTGTAATTGTATTTTTATCTTGGTATTTAATAATAAAAAAATTATATTTAATTTTTACAGAAAACCTGGTTGATGGAATATGGAATTCCCGGGACTACCTCAACTTAAACAGTCCCCAATCTCCTTGTATATCCACTCAGTGGACATATCGGGATGGCGAATTGGTAGACTTACCAACTGTGTTGATAGTCAAAGGAGATATTATTTTGTTACGGCCTGGCCATGCTGTTCCTGTCCAGTGTCAAGAATTGATGGTCAGTTCTCTAATTTTTTTTTATTTTTTGTTTTATTGTATTTGACCATTTACTTGTCCTCAAGAAAATAGTCAAATTACTTAGCTCCTTATTTTCTGTAAAAAAAAATATCACGTGTTGGTGCTTGCCCAAAATCCCCACTATATTAAAAAACAAAAAGAAAAATCTGTATAATGTACATACCTGTGATGGAAAGAAAATATTGTTTACCAAAAACCATGCAAATTAGTGTTTGTTTTTCAAATAAAAACATCAAATTTTATAGCGAAACTACAAGAGATGATCTCATGCAAGCTAGAAAACAGTATGAAGGATTAGATTATTTTATGGAACGGCTTGAATTAAAGTTTAATTTGCAAGATTTAAAATAACATTCTTATAATGGTTGAAGGGGAGAAGGGGAGGTATTGAAAACAAGACATTCTCTTAAAAATGATTTTCTTTATAAAAATAAATGTTATCAATCTACATGATTTTGGGTGTATGATATTTTATTTCCTTTCCGGATACGTATCTTATTCAGACTTTTCTTTATTTTGTTTTTTATTGTAGAGAAAATTTTGGACAAGGATCCAAGTATTTGTTAAATCAAAAATAACTATTTCTTGTATCTAGTTTAGAAACGTTACCAATCTTTTTTTTTCCTCTAGGTTATTCCTAAAATCAGTGTTTAAAGTTTTATAAAACTCTATCAATGCCAAATGAGAAATATATATATATATATATATATATATATATATATATATATATATATATATATATTTTTTTTTTTTTTTTACCCCAAACAAGGCACATTGCCACTTTGGTGTAGGGGGCTACTATCAGGGGAAACATCTACTGGGGTACTATGTAGGGATTTGGGCAGTAAGATGTTGGTTCACGTTGCACTTGAACTTATGCATGTCAGTACAGTTGGGGGAGCAGTGACCTGGAATGGAATTCCAAAGTCTAGCGGTTCTGGGGAAGAAACTACCGGAGTAGAAAGATCTTTTACATCTAGGGATCTCTACAGTGTGGGGGTGAGATTTTGCAGCTTGTCGGGTCTGTCGAGGGTGTTCACGTCGTGGGGGCACAAGTGCTTGCAGTTCATCAGAGCATTCACCATTAAAATACTTGTAGAACAGGCAGAGGGATGCAACGTTTCGTCGATGGGACAGAGGCTGAAGCTTAGATGCCAGTTTAGGGCCTATCAGATTTGCGACTCTCTTTTGAACCCTGTCAAGGAGCGAGAGACTAGTAACCGATGCACCAGCCCAAATATGACAGCAATACTCCATACATGGGCGAATGGTGGCCTTATAGAGGTACAGGATACTTTCGGATGTTAGAAGTTTTCTAGCACGGTAGAGAGAGCCCACCTTCCTCACAGCGGCCCTGGCAATGCCCTCGATGTAATTGTTCCAGCTCATGTTTCCTGTGAACGTTAGGCCAAGGAGCTTGAAAGACGTACTCTCAGATAAAGAGTCGTTGGCCATTGCTATAGGTGGTAGAGAAGGTTTCTTGTAATTATTGAATGAAACCAGTTTAGTCTTGGCGGCATTGAACGTGACCATCCATTTTTGTCCCCATTCCACTACTGATTGGAGGTCATCCTCTAGTGTTTCTGCCATTACTTTAGATATATGTTCATTTGTTTTCCTGTCGTGCCTGTTATAGAGTGTGGTGTCATCAGCATATATATCCATCTCAGAGGCAATTTTGTCGGGGAGGTCATTTATGAATATCAGGAACAGTAGAGTCCATTTTTTTTTTTTTTTATTTAAACAAATTTTCTATATATAGAAACAATCCTCAAAATAGTGTTCTTTATAAATGGTACAAGTTTTACATTTGATAGGATCAATTTGTAATGCGGATGAACAATTTTTATCTTTTTTATTTATATTCATATTAAAATAAAAACTAATTATATTAATAAACATCTAGAAATAAAAACAAATCATTCTGTATTAAATCTTTATTGCAATATAATTTTACAACGTTGCCCAGGATTAAGTGAACATCAACAAAAGTTCCATACTTCCAATACTTTTATTGTCAACTTTTTAATCAAATCAATTGATTACCTGCCTGCTCTAATCGGAGACCCACCATAGTTCACCTAGATAAAGTTTCACATACCTCCCTGCAGTGACTTAGTTCACAATACATTGCGGCCTACATTGCACTGTAGAGAACCTACTATTGATTTTATTAAATTATTTTTATATAATGGCTTGAATTAAAGTTTAAAATATAAAAGTCAGTTACATTGGTTCAGTTGTGCTCTAAACTTAAACCTTTATTTCAAATGTGTCCCAGTCTTATCAAAGAGTCTACTATTGATTTATATGCACTTGTTAGGTTATAGGCAGTGTTAACTTTGGTCAAAATCAAGCTGTTCCTTCTTTAATTGGATTTTTCCGATTTTTCAATACTTCTGGAGATATTCCGATACAAAACCTATTTAAGAATAATCCCATACAGTTAAAGTACAATTTCCCATACAGGTAAAGTACATTTGTGTGAAATTTTTAAAAAATTTGCTATTTCAGAGTTCATAGGAAACTCATACAGTGCTTTTTATTTATTTATATATATATATGGGGGAGTTATAAGAATAAGATCGATTCTTTAAGGGGAGACTTATCGGGATAATGCGAAGCTCAACAAATTGCTTTAGAGCTTATATAGAGTATGAATAAAATAAGAAAGCGACAATATAAAAATATATACTAATGCATATAAATTTATTTGTTTATTCAATAAGGTTATACATCAATTAGGAATGTAAGGTAAGTAAGAACTCTTTATACTATGGTATTTCAAAGCCTAATGCTTCTCATCAGAAGAGGAGAAAAGATGCTACTACATTATGGTCACAGTGAAAAGGGTTGAACTTTTGGAGAAGGGAATGCAGTACTGCTTTTTGCCTTTGTTTTCTTAAGTTATGGATAAGTATTAAGATTGTTTTTATTAATCTTATTTGAAAACAGTTCACCAAACTTAAGATCATGCCTGCAAGATTCAATGATTGATAAGAATTGAGTGAAAAGGTAGAGTTATCAATATAAATGGTCAATATCTTTCTCATCTAGAATTTGCTGACGATATCGTTGCAAGTCAAACTTGAAGAACTAGAAGGGATTCTTAATGTCATTCACAATGCTAGCCATTTAGCTGGTCTTAAAATGCACACGCATGACAAACAAAGGACATGCTCAACAAATATGTCGCAAAAGCCAGTCATGGTGAACACCAAAAATGCTGAGAAAATTGACATCTACTACCTAGGGAAGAGGGTGAGAAGTGATGCTGATATCATAGATGAAATCAAACAGCAAATCATGTCTTTTTCAAAGTAGAGATCATAAAGAGTAGAAAGTTCAGTATAAACGCTGAACAGAAAATGTTCAGTGAATACATGATCGCTTTTGGCATATGGTAACATAGAAACATGGGCACTCAGTAATGCAGCGATAGGAAAGCTAAAAGTGACGCAATGCAAAATTGGAATGCATTATGATCGGCATCCATCTGCGTGAAAGAAAATGCAAATACCTGGATCAAACAACAAACTGGAGTAATCAATATAGATGGGCAGACCGTCGGGTTAGAGACCTTTTAGACAACAAGTGGACATTTGAAGTGACAGAATGGATCGAAAAGTAATGGAAAAAAATCAAGAAGGCCAAAAACCTGTTAGAGAGAACCTTGGTAGTTAATTGGGTCCTATGTAGTCACGCTTATCCAGAGAAAAAATAAGGTGGAATGAAACCAGGGAGGGGTTCTTTCTCTAGGAGTTATAAAAAACCCAAATGATAGATCTAGAAATTCTTATTTACAGATAGCGTTTTCATCTAAAATAGGCCAGACAAATGCTAAATATCTGCTTCTTCATTCTGACCATGAATTAAATATTTTCACTTTTTTTTTTTAATCAAGATTTTTTATTCAACTTTTGAGCTAGATTCATTTTTATTAGTGTCATGACATAATTATAACTGTCCAAAAGATCTGAATATATAAGATTTTAGAAACTATTAGTATATGCCTTCAAATCTTTGAGAAATTTGATACAGTTAGTAACCATGTAGTTGTTATAAGATAAGCAAAATGATTCCCTTCCTGCTTCCATGACTATACTAACATACACAAGTTTAATGTAAACAGACATCTTGCTGTTCAACTCCCCTCAGTCCCCTTTCAGACACAATCCTAAATAGTAGTCCCTTACGTTCCAAGTGGCATTATACCTTGTTTGAGGTGAAAATGAGTTTAAAAAAAAAAATTAGAATTGGAAATTCTATTATGCTTTTTACATTAATCTGTATAATTTACTGCCAATAATAATAATATAACTTTAGAAATGATAAATCTGTCGGGGCCAGTACTATTAAAACAAAATGTCATTGTCAGCTAAATATCCTTTAACTAAAATGAACATAGCTTTTCTTTAATTTTTAATTATAACAATTTAATTATTACCTTAGTGACACCAGATTAATCACCAGCTTTCCTAATTGGACAATCTAATTTTTTTTTTTTTTTTATGTGTGTGAAAGGTGATAATATATATATATATATGAACCTAAAATGCCTTAGCGTATTATTATAAAGATTATCATATTACATATAAATTGCTTTTTTTTCCAGACTGTAGAAAATCAGACAGGTATGATCCTCTGTGAAGGAGAGATGTACACCCCAAACTTGGAACAGTCTGTAGAGCAACTTGGGTTACCTCAGGGACGAGTGCCACTTCAACCCAAGAAATTTACAGTGTTGAAAACTCCTTTTGTTGAAAACTTTAGGTATTTAATTTGTTTTTTTTTTGTTTTTTGTTTTTTTTAGAAAATCTTTTGCCTTGAGTATTTTATATAATAAAATATTACTTTTTCTTTTTTTTTTTTTTGTTTTTTTTTTTTTTTGAAAAGGTAAAAAAAATATTTTTAATTTTAACGTTAAATCACCTTGTACCTCTACAGGCAATACCTTTGTTCAGTTAGAATAAAAAAGAACATCTTCCTATGTTTTATTGGTAAAAATACAATGAGTTACAGGATATAATTTTACCAAAAATGTGCAATTTTGTTTGCATGTGTTGTAATTTTAGGCTTTTACCATAAGGCTGTTTTTTTTTTTTCTTTTGGCAGAATGTGATTCGTTGTGTGTGAGACTGAACAGAGTCTGTCACTGCAGTTAAATTCATTTTGATTCTGCAGTTGTATCTTTTAGTGTTGTCTGAATATTTTTAGACTTTTTGTTTTTTGTGACTTGTAAATTGTAGACTGCTTCAGCCATTTCCAGTTTGTTTAGTAATCAGAAACATTCGAGCCTATGTAGATTCTTGGCTGGTCAATCATTTCTGATGCCGTTGCTTGTATACTATTTTGCAAACAAAATGCTTATTTTAAGGCCACTTTTTTAAAGTTCATAAAAAAAATTGAAATGTCTAATTCAGCATTGAACCTTTCACATTAATGTTTTCACTATATTTTATCAGAAGAAATAAAGATGGTTTATTGACTTAAAACAATGAATTTATTTTATAATTCTCATAAGCTTGGTTTGATAGGATTTTTATGATAATTTAATGATTAAACAGTATAGTTATAAAAAAAACAAAATCTCCTGACCAAATACTTTTTAATGAAAATAAAACGTTTCTTTTTTTTTTTTTCTTTTTTTTTAAAATAAGTTTATGAATATAGAAATAGTTTTTAACAAAATGTCATTTCAAATGTATACTTTTTATATTTGGCTAATTCAAACTACTGCTCTCAACTTGGATGTTATTCTCATCACGTTTTGGCTGATGTAACCTCCATCTTCACGTGTTTCTTGTCAAGCTCTGGAATCTGTATGGAATTTCAAACTGAAACTTATTTAATCCAGGAGGGTAGATTGTTTTCCTACCATCAGCCACGACTGGGTAGAAGTCTCAAGTTATTTTTATTATCTTCTTAATAATGTCTCTACTTTGGGTTTCAGTCTCCAGAAGACTGACAGTAAAAACTGATTGTACTTAACACAATAGCCATTGTAAGTATAATATCTGACATAGCAAACTTTTAAAAAACAATTGTGTACATGTATTAGTTATAATAGTTAATTTTTAAAATAGTTATTTGCTAAAACTGACAGGAAGCAATACACTTTAGAATTTCTTTCAAATCTTTTCCTGACAAATAAACTTTAAGTATCGCTTCATGTTTTCTTTGTTCACATAAACCAGGACAGAGTGCTCTTAAACTGATAAGATTATCATCCATTTAAACTATATCAATGCTTTTAGGGAGCTAGCATCCTTACAACCAACTGCAAGTCATTAATTGAAGTGTTTTTATGGTAATGGCCTTGAAATAGTGGTTTCTTTTGTTTTTAAGCTGTTGTAATATTGATTAAAAAAAAAAATCAATCTTACATGCATACTTTCTGTTTATACATCTTGCCCTATTTTATGGAATTAAAAAATAACAAAGTATTGCACATTTGTTTGAAAATATTTCTATTGAAATGCATTGGCTTTCAAGTCGGATGTAAACTTCACTCCTGCAATGTTTCTCATTTCTATCAGTTATTCTTTCAAATATTACAACCTACTTTCCTTATGATTACTGCTAATTTTATTATTATTACCATGGCAACCACACTACTATTATTGTTGGTACCATGGCAACCAATACTGTTATTATTTTTACCATGGCAATAACAAATACTACTATTATTTTTATACTACTGATATTTTTCCCATGACAACCACAAATAGTACTATTGCTTTTACCCTGGAAAACATGAATACAATTATTGTTTTTACCATGGAAACCACGAATACATTATTGTTTTTACCATGGCAACCATGACCACATTATTGTTTTTACCCTGGAAACCATGAATATATTATTGTTTTTACCATGGCAACCAAGAATACTAGTATTGTTTTTACCATGGCAACCACGAATACATTATTGTTTTTACCATGGCAACCACGAATACATTATTGTTTTTACCATGGCAACCATGAATACTATTGCTGTTTTTTTTTTTTATGGAAACCACGATTACTACTGTTTTTACCATGGAAACCACAAATACTACAAATGTTTTTACCATGGACACCATGATTACTATGAATGTTGTTACCATGACAACCAAGAATACTATTGTTATTACCATGGCAACCATGAATACTATTGTTATTACCATGGCAACCATGAATACATTGTTTTTACCATGACAACCACGAATACATTATTGTTTTTATCATGACAATCACGAATGCATAATTGTTTTTACCATGGCAATCACGAATACATTGTTTTACCATGGCAACCATGAATAGATTGTTTTTACCATGGCAACCATGAATAGATTGTTTTTACCATGGCAACCATGAATAGATTGTTTTTACCATGGCAACCATGAATAGATTGTTTTTACCATGGCAACCATGAATAGATTGTTTTTACCATGGCAACCATGAATAGATTGTTTTTACCATGGCAACCATGAATGCATGATTGTTTTTACCATGGCAACCATGAGTAGATTGTTTTTACCATGGCAACCATGAGTAGATTGTTTTTACCATGGCAACCATGAGTAGATTGTTTTTACCATGGCAACCATGAGTAGATTGTTTTTACCATGGCAACCATGAGTAGATTGTTTTTACCATGGCAACCATGAGTAGATTGTTTTTACCATGGCAACCATGAGTAGATTGTTTTTACCATGGCAACCATGAGTAGATTGTTTTTACCATGGCAACCATGAGTAGATTGTTTTTACCATGGCAACCATGAATAGATTGTTTTTACCATGGAAACCATGAATACATGATTGTTTTTACCATGGAAACCATGAATAGATTGTTTTTACCATGGCAACCATGAGTAGATTGTTTTTACCATGGCAACCATGAATAGATTGTTTTTACCATGGCAACCATGAATAGATTGTTTTTACCATGGCAACCATGAATACATGATTGTTTTTACCATGGCAACCATGAATACATGATTGCTTTTACCATGGCAACCATGAATGCATGATTGTTTTTATCATGGCAACCATGAATGCATGATTGTTTTTACCATGGCAACCATGAATACATGATTGTTTTTACCATGGCAACCATGAATACATGATTGTTTTTACCATGGCAACCTTGAATACATGATTGTTTTTACCATGGCAACCATGAATAGATAGTTTTTACCATGGCAACCATGAATAGATAGTTTTTACCATGGAAACCATGAATGCATGATTGTTTTTACCATGGAAACCATGAATGCATGATTTTTTTTACCATGGCAACCATGAATGCATGATTTTTTTACCATGGCAACCATGAATACGTGATTGTTTTTACCATGGCAACCATGAATACATGATTGGTTTTACCATGGCAACCATGAATGCATGATTTTTTTTACCATGGCAACCATGAATGCATGATTTTTTTACCATGGCAACCATGAATAGATAGTTTTTACCATGGCAACCATGAATAGATAGTTTTTACCATGGCAACAATGAATAGATAGTTTTTACCATGGCAACCATGGATAGTTTTTACCATGGCAACCATGAATAGATTATTTTTACCATGGCAACCATGAATAGATTGTTTTTACCATGACAACCATGAATAGATTGTTTTTACCATGGCAACCATGAATAGATTGTTTTTACCATGGCAACCATGAATGCATGATTGTTTTTACCATGGAAACCATGAGTAGATTGTTTTTACTATGGCAACCATGAATAGATTGTTTTTACCATGGCAACCATGTGTAGATTGTTTTTACCATGGCAACCATGAGTAGATTGTTTTACCATGGCAACCATGAGTAGATTGTTTTTACCATGGCAACCATGAGTAGATTGTTTTTACCATGGCAACCATGAGTAGATTGTTTTAACATGGCAACCATGAGTAGATTTTTTTTACCATGGCAACCATGAGTAGATTGTTTTTACCATGGCAACCATGAATAGATTGTTTTTACCATGCCAACCATGAATAGATTGTTTTTACCATGGCAACCATGAATAGATTGTTTTTACCATGACAAGCATGAATAGATTGTTTTTACCATGACAAGCATGAATGCATGATTGTTTTTACCATGGCAACCATGAATGCATGATTGTTTTTACCATGGCAACCATGAATGCATGATTGCTTTTACCATGGCAACCATGAATGCATGATTGTTTTTACCATGGCAACCATGAATGCATGATTGCTTTTACCATGGCAACCATGAATGCATGATTGTTTTTACCATGGCAACCATGAATGCATGATTGTTTTTACCATGGCAACCATGAATGCATGATTGTTTTTACCATGGCAACCATGAATGCATGATTGTTTTTACCATGGCAACAATGAATGCATGATTGTTTTTACCATGGCAACCATGAATACATGATTGCTTTTACCATGGAAACCATGAATACATGATTGCTTTTACCATGGAAACCATGAATACATGATTGTTTTTACCATGGCAACCATGAATACATGATTGCTTTTACTATGGCAACCATGAATACGTGATTGCTTTTACCATGGCAACCATGAATACGTGATTGTTTTTACCATGGCAACCATGAATACGTGATTGTTTTTACCATGGCAACCATGAATACGTGATTGTTTTTACCATGGCAACCATGAATACGTGATTGTTTTTACCATGGCAACCATGAATACGTGATTGTTTTTACCATGGCAACCATGAATACGTGATTGTTTTTACCATGGCAACCATGAATACGTGATTGTTTTTACCATGGCAACCATGAATACGTGATTGTTTTTACCATGGCAACCATGAATACGTGATTGTTTTTACCATGGCAACCATGAATACGTGATTGTTTTTACCATGGCAACCATGAATACGTGATTGTTTTTACCATGGCAACCATGAATACGTGATTGTTTTTACCATGGCAACCATGAATACGTGATTGTTTTTACCATGGCAACCATGAATACGTGATTGTTTTTACCATGGCAACCATGAATACGTGATTGTTTTTACCATGGCAACCATGAATACGTGATTGTTTTTACCATGGCAACCATGAATACGTGATTGTTTTTACCATGGCAACCATGAATACGTGATTGTTTTTACCATGGCAACCATGAATGATATTGCTGTTTTGTTTAAAATGGAAATCACGAATACTACTGTTTTTACCATGGAAACCATGAATACTATGAATGTTTTTACCATGGAAACCACAAATACTACCAATGTTTTTACCATGGCAACCATAAATACATTATTGTTTTTGCCATGGCAACCATAAATACATTTTTGCTTTTACCATGGCAACCATGAATACATTTTTGCTTTTACCATGGCAACCATGAATACATTTTTGCTTTTACCATGGCAACCATGAATACATTTTTGCTTTTACCATGGCAACCATGAATACATTATCCTTTTTACCATGGCAACAATGAATACTACAAATGTTTTTACCATGGCAACCATGAATATTGCTATTGTTTTTACCATGGCAACCATGAATATTGCTATTGTTTTTACCATGGCAACCATGGATATTACTATTGTTGCTATGGCAACCATAAATATTACTATTGTTACTATGGCAACCATGAATACTACTATTATTGTTACCATGGTAACCACAAATACTATTGTTGCAAACACGAGTACTGTTACCATGGCAACCATTACCTATTACCATAGCAACCATGTATACTACTATTGTTGTTACCACAGCCACCATCACGTATGATTATTTTTAGTTTCATGACCTGTTATTATCATCATTTAAGTTTTGTGAGTTATCCCTCCACTCATTTCGTGCTACTTCTCTTTAATTTTTGTTCAACTTATAAGAATCCAATTTTGTCACTGATCCACTTTGAAGGGTTTTTCTTAAATATTTTTTCTAATTAGCATTAGATCAGTGATTAATGGGAAAAAAAGTTCTATTTTTATTGTTTTTACAATTTTTGTTTTGAAATGTGGACTAAATTCTTCATTGGTTTTCTCATTTCATGTAAAAACTACTGCTGATCATTTTGTTTCACTTTAGAGATCTTTTGGATAAAACTGGTGACCATCCTGCTAGCATTATTGATTCTATAAGGTACCAAGTTCATAGCATTTTACTTGAGAAAACTTTACTGCCCATCGTTTTGGTAAGTACAATTTATTACTTTACTAGCTCACTTATCTGTGCCTCTTTATCACAGAACTGATGTTGCTAATCTTTCCATAATTATTTCCATAGTAAATGCTAATCTTTCCATAATTATTTTCATAGTAAATGCTAATCTTTCCATAATTATTTCCATAGTAAATGCTAATCTTTCCATAATTATTTCCATAGTAAATGCTAATCTTTCCATAATTATTTCCATAGTAAATGCTAATCTTTCCATAATTATTTCCATAGTAAATGCTAATCTTTCCATAATTATTTCCATAGTAAATGCTAATCTTTCCATAATTATTTCCATAGTAAATGCTAATCTTTCCATAATTATTTCCATAGTAAATGCTAATCTTTCCATAATTATTTCCATAGTAAATGCTAATCTTTCCATAATTATTTCCATAGTAAATGCTAATCTTTCCATAATTATTTCCATAGTAAATGCTAATCTTTCCATAATTATTTCCATAGTAAATGCTAATCTTTCCATAATTATTTCCATAGTAAATGCTAATCTTTCCATAATTATTTCCATAGTAAATGCTAATCTTTCCATAATTATTTCCATAGTAAATGCTAATCTTTCCATAATTATTTCCATAGTAAATGCTAATCTTTCCATAATTATTTCCATAGTAAATGCTAATCTTTCCATAATTATTTCCATAGTAAATGCTAATCTTTCCATGATTATTTCCATAGTAAATGCTAATCTTTCCATGATTATTTCCATAGTAAATGCTAATCTTTCCATAATTATTTCCATAGTAAATGCTAATCTTTCCATGATTATTTCCATAGTAAATGCTAATCTTTCCATAATTATTTCCATAGTAAATGCTAATCTTTCCATGATTATTTCCATAGTAAATGCTAATCTTTCCATAATTATTTCCATAGTAAATGCTAATCTTTCCATAATTATTTCCATAGTAAATGCTAATCTTTCCATAATTATTTCCATAGTAAATGCTAATCTTTCCATAATTATTTCCATAGTAAATGCTAATCTTTCCATGATTATTTCCATAGTAAATGCTAATCTTTCCATGATTATTTCCATAGTAAATGCTAATCTTTCCATGATTATTTCCATAGTAAATGCTAA